>NC_063050.1:55620995-55850995 GCF_018812025.1 Megalobrama amblycephala
AATTTGAGCCGGAATCAGACCCGGTGATTGGACTGCGGGATGAAAATAACAGCGTTTCGACGACATGGCGACAAACACACTCTACAAACGCAACTCTTGTGTATTCCTGTGGGCGGAGGTTAGTCAAAAAACTGTTTTAGTGACGTCATTAAAGAAGGAAGTAGAGGGATGTAGTCCAAACTGGCCGTTCGATGTAGGCGACTTCTGTTAAATAAAATATCTCGCTTGGCATTGAACTTTGAGCTTTAAAATTTTACAGATTTTATTTATACTCTAACAACAACATTACACACTAACTAAAGTTTGAAACATGGGATCACGAAGAACGGGACCTTTAAGTAAACTTACATTTACATTTGACATTAAACAGAATGTATAGCAACTGTATTGCTAGTTCATTTAAATAAATTAATTGGACAACTACAAGTTTTGAAATGTTTAAAGGGATAGTTCACCCAAAAAATGAAAATTACCCCATGATTTACTCACCCTCAAGCCATAGGTGTACATGACTATCTTCTTTCAGACGAACACAATCAAAGATATATTTTAAAATATCCTTAGTCCTCCAAGGTTTATAATGGTTGTGAATGGCTGCCCAAATTCTGAAGACAATAAAATTGCATCCATCCTCAAAAAAATGAATCCATACGACTCCAGGGGGTTAATAAAGGCCTTCTGAAGCAAATCAATGTGTTTGTGTAAGACCAATATCCTTATTTAAAACTGTATAAAGTAAAATAACAAGCTTCTGGCATGACAGCCATTCGCATTCAATGTACGTTCAAAAACTTCAACAACATAGTACACAATGACATGACGTACTATGCCTAGTAAAAGGCCTTTATTAATGGATTTTTTTTATCTTCAGAATTTGGGCAGCCATTCACAACCATTATAAACCTTGGATAAACCTTATTTTTAAATATATCTCAGAGTGTGTTAGTCTGAAAGAAGATTGTCATGTACACCTATGATGGCTTGAGGGAGAGTAAATCAGAATAATTTTTAATTTTTGGGTGAAATATCCCTTTAATTCACAAGAATCACAACAGATTTGTAGTTTTTAGTAGCATCTGCTCCATATTCTGCACTGCATTGTGGGATTCTGAATAATCGTTTCAATCTTTCTACGCAAAACCGTGCATTTTGCTTAATAAATTTGAACCAGTACTGTGTTTAAACCAAAAACAAATAAGTAAAATATTTGGTTTTTAACAACATTTTCTGATTTGTCTACAGGTGTGTTTGGTGCTGATGAAGTGACAGCAATATCAGCAAATGTAGGAGATGATGTCACACTAGAGACAGGTGATACTGAAGTACAGAGAGCTGATGAGCTGTCATGGAGGATTCAAGGTGAAATCATAGCACGGCTCGATAGAGAAGCCAAGATGGTCTCAATAAACACAGATGATGAGAGATTCAGTGGGAGACTGCTGCTGGATAAGACGACTGGATCTCTGACCATCAAGAACATCAACACCGCAGACTCTGGAGTTTATGAACTACGGATAATCAGCCGAAGTGGGGTCAAGACAAAGACATTCAGTCTTACTGTACACTGTGAGTAACTCCATGTGATCATTATGTGTGAAAGATGCGTTGGAATAATCACAGTAATACACAACAGCCCTTCTGTAAACTGAATGATTAGCAACTCGTAAAGAGGTTTAAAATCAGTGCATTCAGAGCCAAATGAAGTATTTGTAAATGAAATATTAATAGTAATAGTAGATGTTTATGGGTCCTTTTGCAACCAAAAGCAAAACTTTTGGCAGGTGTAATTCAGAATTGAGTTTGGTGTGGAATTATCAAAACCTTTAAAGCAATTCATATCCAATACAGGACCTGACATTTATATGAAACTCTTGTCCTGAGAACAACATTCAGTCATTCATATTACTACCTTTTAGCTTTTGTACCTCAGTACTGCCCTGAGACAGAACTGAACCTTTTTTCCTGACCGTGAAAAATATCTGTTATACTCATATCTGTTACAGACACCAATTCAGAAAAAGTCAAGTTAAATAGATACATTTAAAAAGTCTATGTTTAAATGAGTAACATTATAATCTCTGAAATGGTGTCTGTTTGTTTTCCAGCTGAGGATGTCATTGTTCAAGTGTCTGTGATGGAAGGAGATTCAGTCACTCTAAACATTAATGATACAAAACAGAAAGATGAGGAGCTGAACTGGGAGGTGTCTAAAGATGAAAATGTTTACAAAAGCATTAAAGATGAAAGATTTAAGACAGGCGAAACTGGATCTCTGACCATCACAAACATTAACATCAAAGACTCTGGACTTTATCGACTAGAGATCAGCAGCAGCACGAGCATCAAATACAAGGCAGGATTTAATGTTGCTGTCCACGGTGAGTGACTGAATCTGATTATTGATGTTATTATGTAGATTAACTGAATGTCAGGGTGAACTGGAGTAATAACAATAATACACAATAATTGTTTATTACTAACTATTTGTTTATTTATTTATATTTAAACTGAATGGTTAAAAGTAGCAACTGGTAAAGAGGTAAAAAACAGTGTATGTTAATAAACACTCAAGAGATATTTGTAAAGGAAATATCAGAGGAATTATAGCTTGATCCTTTACAAGAGTTAATGTGGAAAGTTTTTGGTAGATGGAAAAACTCTCCAAATACACTTGAAATGATAATTCTTACACTCTAAAAAATGCTGGGATAAAAACAACACAAGTTGGGTTTGAAAATGGACAGACCCAGCGATTTGGTTAAATGTTTGACTAACCTGCTGGGTAGTTTTATTTAAAGATGCAGTGTGTACATTTTAGCGGCATGTAGTGGTGAGGTTGCGAATTGCAACTAACGTTGCTCACCCCTCCCTTTCGGAGAAGCTACGGTGGCTGTCGGGTCGACATGTCGTCGTCTGAAAGAGCAGAGAATAGAGCAATGAAGTTCTTCTTACTTCTAACAAAGAACGGTCTCTGCTTCTAATAAACCAGACGACTACTACTACTTTGTTCGTATTCAACATAATAATGATGCAAGATGCCTCAAAAAACACCAACGAAGAAGAAGAACAACAACAGCATAGTGACAAAACACACTCTTTAGCAGTTTGTCCATTTAGACACATAATATAATAATAATCAAAAGGTGAACATTTAAGCAATATAAAAAAAGGTTTATTGTTTAATTATTATTCATTGAGCATATTAATAAATGTTCATTTCCAACATACTTTGGGTTCATTTTAAGCATCAATACAGTAATTTTTAAACAATAGTTGAGTTTAATAAAACTACCCAGCAGGCTGATCAAACATTTAACCCAACTGCTGGGTTTGTCCATTTTCAACCCAACTTTGGTTGTTTTTAACCCAGTGTATTTTCCCCGACTGAAGGTCTGGCTGGTTAACATGGGTCAGTTATAGCCCCTGCTGGAGATTGCTGTAACTACACATCTCTTAGCATCTTTCATTTATTATTTTTTAATTTTTTTTCTTTGTGAACATTTAAACAAAAGTATTTTAGTATTTTATTGTATTATAAATGTTTTACCCTTGACAGTTGATGGAGGGTTCAGAAATCTGAAAGCGAAATGGAAATCATTCATTCAGTCTATTACTTCCATAATGAGACGTATTTCAAAGTGAAACACACTGTATTTTATGAGAAAATAAGCAGTACAGGAGTTGGATCCTTAAATTGTCATCTTTACAGATTTCTCCAAATATGGCATATCCAATAATAGTATTGTATTATTGTCATGAACTTAAGTAATTATACAAAAAGAGACAAACAAACAAACAAAAACAAATAAATATCAAAACAACCAAAATAAAAATAAAAAATTGCTAAGAAATAAAATGAAATATTTTTTTATGACATGATGTAATTAGTTTGTAAATGTATGTGCAGGATGAACATGTTGCTCTTTAACTCCAAAAACATGAAATATTTTTATTCAAAGTAGATTCATGATTTTTCTTTATATAATTGGAAGTAGAGATTTATTCTGCAGACAATCTCTTTTGAAATTTAGACAAAGATTTTTTTTTAAAAAAAGTTGTTAATTACCTTTTCACACTTAAATTAGAATTTGAGGCACATGTTTTTAGGGTTTTGGCTGGTTTTTTTTTGTACTTGTACATTTAAAGGTGTACTAAGTTAAATGACTTAAAGATTTATAAATGTAATCTCTCTGTTTTAAACAGTTTCTGATTGTTTTTATATGTTTGTTGTTGAGACAGAGGGACTGAAGTCAGTGTCAGTGATGGAGGGAGATACTATCACTCTACACACTGGTGTTACTCAGATCCTCACGGATCGCTTAAACGGCACCGGATCGAGCCGGAGTAACATTAACCTGAATAAGGAGACCGGAGAAATCACCATCAGAAACATCAGAGGAGATCAGTCTGGAGATCTTGAAGTGGAGATCAACACCACCAATGTGGCCTTACACAGAAAATTCAGTATTAATATTAGCGGTGAGTTGCTCAAATCTTCGATAATGTTCTGGTATTGATTCGAATTAACAAATTTACACTGAGACAGAAGATCTGATCAATTGTTGGGCTGATTTACAGTTGTTTCTCTGTTGTTAAACAAATGTCAAATTTAATCAAAAATACAAATATCTCTAGTAAGACAAACATTATATTTATATTTTTGGTCTCTTCTAAACGGTGGTTTCTGAGGGAACTTCAAGGGAGTTGATAATAAATTATAAAATGTAAAATTAAATTCTTTAAATAATTTTCAGATTTGAAAAAAAAACCTAAAAGAAGATGTTTACCAAAAAGGTAAAATATTTTATGTGTTTGGCCATGTCATGCATCTTGATTTTCCAATCAGATTTTTTTTTCCAGGCACATCTTGCCAATTCCAAACCACATAAATCTTAATAACTACTATTAATTTTGCATTTAATCATTTATAAGTGATATATAATTGTTCATGAAGGCTGGAAATGAAAAATGCCTTATATTCAGGTGTGCATAATAAGGCAGATAAAATGAGCCAAAAAAGAGATTTAACTCAGACTGAAAAGTCAAAAATTATTAAATGGTGAATAAATTAAAGGATCATGCAATACTAGAAACTGCAGTTAGGCCATGACCATTGGACAGTGAAATGCTCATTGGGTCAGCAGGGTCAGACAAAAACAGGTGGAGAAAAAAAGATGCTGCAAAATAATTAAGAATTAAGGTGAAGAATTAGGTGTGAAACCATCAGGAACCCTTTAGTCTCCAGCGCCACCATTTTCCAGAACTGCAACTAACCTGGAGTCTCCAGAAGTGCAGTGTGTCAGGATCTCAGAGACTTAGTTTAGCTAAAGAATCCTAAAACATTACCCCCACTTAATTTTTCAGTAGGGATGCACCGAAATTAACATTTTGGCTGATACAATAACGAAAATTCTTTAAATTTGAAAGCTGATAATCAATATATTGGCCAATAAATCTAAATCAGAATTTGTATATAATTTTTGAGAGCCTGATTACAAAAACAAAAGTTTAAAATCCATGTCCCAAACACACAATTATAATATTCAGCTGTAAATGTTGCACTTTTTTTCCTTTTTGAAGTGATTACAATCATTTTTCAAGGAATTCAAAACCATCATGGTGAACAGTGTGCATCTGAAGTGTCTCAGCTGATGGAAATGTATTTATCGGCTTTTATATATCAGCCAAATTTTCTTATCAGGCCGATAACAATAACATTAAAAATGAACATATATCGGCTGATACCAATATGGTGGCCGATATATCATGCATGCCTAGTTCTTAATGCAGAATATTAATGGAAACAGCTGTGAATTTATATGTGCTTTAAATTGTAGCTGTCACAGCTGGTAATGTATTCCCTTACAAGAAATGAGTTTTGAGTGAGCTATTAGTACAGCTACACTGCGTTCCAAATTATTATGCAATTGACATATCAGTAAGATTTCAGTACAATAAACATTCAGATTTTAGTTTTTCTAAGAAAATGTTTGTTTGTTTATTTATCCATGACTTTTTAGATAACTGGTATCAATCTCAGACAAAATAATTTGCCAGGTCTATGGAAACCCTACTTAGAGGTCGTTCCATATTATTAAGCAAGTCACAGTTCTCATGCAATATGAGGAGGAAGAAAGATCTTTCTGAAGATGAAAAGCATGAAATGGTCCAATGTTGTGCAAAAGGCATGAAAACAACTAATATTGTGTGAAACTGAATGGAGATTATTAAATTATCATAAGATTTGTGAGTGATTTAGAGCACAGCAGAACTCGGTCAGATAAAGGCTTATTGAGGAAAGTTCCTGTCAAAAAAATGAATTGTATTAAAAGGGCAGCTATAAAAAAGCCAGTGTTGAGCAGCAAACAGGTATTTGAAGCTGCTGGTGTCTCTGGAGTCTTGAGAAGCTCTCCATGCAGGCTGGCAGTTGTGCGTAAAGATGCATTTCATCCACCCTAAACCAAACCTCACAAAGAGAAACATTTACAGTGGGTGTAGAAATACATTTTCAAACAGTTTTATTGCTGTGGTGTTTTTTTGCAGCATGGGATAGTGCATAGTGCATTGTATTTCAGAAGGCACTATCCTCCTTTTTATACTATAGCTGAAAATGGCCAGTTATGAGCTCCACATATCTTGCAAAAGTCATTTTAATACTCTCCATCTCACTTCCCAGTATTCCAGCCCAAATCATCACCCGCCAGCTCCCTGCTGACGTCGCAGTCTTGTTGGAACGTGGTGGCCATTCACCAACCATCCAGAAATCCATCCATTTAGACCATCCATTGTAGTACGGCATTAGTCAGTGAATAAAACTATTTAAAAACGAGTCTCCATGTATTTCTAAACCCACTGTAAATGTTTCTCTTTGTGAGGTTTGGTTAGTGGTGTCTAAAATGCATCTTTACGCACAACTGCCAGCCTGCATGGAGAGCTTCTTGAGACTCCAGAGACACCAGCAGCTTCAAATACCTGTTTGCTGCTCAACACTGGCTTTTTTATAGCTGCCTTTTTAATACAATTAATTTTTTTGACAGGAACTTTCATTAATAAGCCTTTATCTGACCGAGTTCTGCTGTGCTCTAAATCACTCACAAATCTTATGATAATTCGATAATCTCCATACAGTTTCACACAATATTAGTTGTTTTCATGCCTTTTGCACAACATTGGACCATTTCATGCTTTTCATCTTCAGAAAGATCTTTCTTCCTCCCCATATTGCATGAGAACTGTGACTTGCTTAATAATGTGGAACAACCTCTAAGTAGGGTTTCCAGAGGTCTGGCAAATTATTTTGTCTGAGATTGATACCAGTTATCTAAAAAGACATGGATAAATAAACAAACAAACACTTTCTTAGAAAAACTAAAATCTGAATGTTTATTGTACAGAAATCTTACTGATTTGTCTCTTGCATAATAATTTGGAACGCAGTGTATATAGGTTTACTACTGTTAAAATATACTTTTATACACTAAAGAGTGGGCCAATTTGGTCTCAAGCATAAGGTGTCCATATTTGATTATTTTTAGTTTTTGATTTAATTATTAGGATTTTTCGTCTGGCTTTACTACAGTTGACCAAAAGAATTGTATTCAGGGAATCGGGCCTGGAGGGCTGGTGTCTTGCAGACTTTAGTAACAGTCCCAGTTTAACATTCCTGTCTGTATGGGGGTGTTTGGTTTGGGTTAGATCTCAGCAGGACTGGAGTTGAAAAGGCCTGATTGAAATTATTCATTTTTATAGCTTATTTTATCTTTTGCCTCATAATGTTCCCTCCAAAAGTGTGATGGAGCAGATCCATCTCGCCTGACTGCGCAGACTAAAAGTATAATGGAAAACAATTTTATGACAACACAATTTAAAGGAAATTCAAATGAAAAATTGAATTTATCTTGGCATAGTTGAATAACAAGAGTTCAGTACATGGAAATGACATACAGTGAGTCTCAAACTCCATTGTTTCCTCCTTCTTGTGTAAATCTCATTTGTTTAAAAGACCTCCGAAGAACAGGTGAATCTCAACATAACACCGACTGTTACGTAACAGTTGGGATCATTAATATGTACGCCCCCAATATTTGCATATGCCAGCTCATGTTCAAGGCATTAGACAAGGGCAGCCAGTATTAACGTCTGGATCTGTGCACAGCTGAATCATCAGACTAGGTAAGCAAGCAAGAACAATAGCGAAAAATGGCAGATGGAGCAATAATAACTGACATGATTCATGATATTTTTAGTGATATTTGTAAATTGTCTTTCTAAATGTTTCGTTAGCATGTTGCTGTTATTTTCATTTTTAAACACTTGCAGTCTGTATAATTCATAAACACAACTTCATTCTTTATAAATCTCTCCAACAGTGTAGCATTAGCCGTTAGCCACGGAGCACAGCCTCAAATTCATTCAGAATCAAATATAAACAATATAACAGTATACAATACTCACATAATCCGACGCATGCATGACGAACACTTTGTAAAGATCCATTTGAGGGTTATATTAGCTGTGTGAACTTGTTTATGCACTGTTCAAGGCAATCTTACAATCTCTGACGATATCAAGCATTCTGTCATGTCGCAATCCCTCGCGCAGCGTCGGATCCGCGAGCGCGCAAAGTTGGGCTCATCCAGCTGCGGGTGCGCTGATGCGGTTATTTTTACTGATTTAAAATACATCAAACAAACACATCGAATTCACAGTTCATTCTTTTGAAATTGTAGGTTTTGCTTATCAAGTAGGCCTACTTTACTACAGAGCAAACAGGAAGGCTGCCCATCTCGCTCATTAACAGCAAACTGATTCTTCCATTCTTCTTACCTTTACTGCTGATGCTGCGACTCTTCTTGTTTGCATGTGTTCCTTCATTTTATCTTCCACATTTAGTTTTTCTCCTTTAATAACAAATTTGACCATTTTGAGGCTTAAATTTACAAAATTAATGGCTACTGTTTGAACTCTTCCTAAGCGCGCACTTGTGTTTGTTTCGTAACTGAGTGATTGCATCATTAGCCTACATTGGCTGATGTCTGAAAATAATAAATGCTCACCAAAATTATTTTATATGACAAATAAAGCATTATAGCTCATTTATATTTTTTTTAATTCACTTTAATTTAAATTTTAAAACAAAAATAAATTGTATGCAAATTTTTTTTTATTATTATTATTATTATTGTGGTCGGCATATCGCGCGCCGCATTTACATTTGTGACGGGCCGCAGGTTGAGAACCACTGCTCCACACCCATTCAAACGCTTATTGCGGTGAAGTGTCGCGTCGCGCAACTCACGCCCAATTACATCAAAAGTAGCCTATATGCTCACTGGATGTCATGGCAACTGAATCACGGAGGAAAACTTTAAATATCTCGCCTTCGCTTTAATTTCGGACCATCTCCAAAAAGACATAAAACACTAAACAAATGATTTTGACATGCGTTTATCAAAGTAGGAAATCCAGACTTTTAATCCCTTACACACAATTACTGCTGTTGAAATACGAAATGGAGGCGGGTCCGGATTGAATCCCCTCCGGGTCCGGATCCGGACCGGAGTCCGGACTTTGAGAAGTGCTGCCTTAGACTTATATTACATCTTGTGAAAAAGTTCTAGGGCACCTAGATAAATAACATGGTTGAAACAACCATGTTATTTTGTTCTTCCCTTAACATTTTGATATGAATTGATATAATTTATAAATTGATAATAATTTTGATATAAATTATATATAAAACTGATATAAATTTTGTGTATAAATATTTATCTTTATAAATGTGAACATTCCCAACACTCTGACAGTGCAATATGTAAGAGGTTGGTGATTGATCTTTATAAAAAAAAAAAAATCTAAATTATTCTTTGTGAAAAAAGTAAGCAACAACATTTTAATTACATACAATTTATTAGCACTAAAGAACATGAGTGTGAATCACACAGTATCCGCCTTTCATCTTATGGGTGTCTGATCCACGAGAAGACCATCTTGACTGGTTTGGACACTTCTCTCACTGCAGCTGCCTCCTTTACTTTCAAGGCGAACCATTTGCCTTCTTCACTTATTAAAGTAACTGATTTACTCAACGAGGCACACAATTTGAGGAATTATTTATGTCTAGTGCACAAATGAGTTACGTGTCAAAGTGTGATTGTTTGGTGTTCAATGTTAAGGTTATTCTCTGAGAAACCATTTCTGTTTGTTCTCCAGGTGTGTTTAGTAATGAGAAAGATGGAGTGAAGACGGTGTCAAAGAAGACAGGAACTGATGTCGTTCTACACACTCGCCTGACTGAAATACAAAAAGATGATCTGATAGAGTGGACATTTGGACCTCAAAACATTTCCATAGCAAAAACTGATGGAAAGAGCAAAAATATAATATATAACGACAATGATGTGAGATTCAATAACAAACTGGTTCTACAGATTGACAGTGGAGATCTCACCATAAGTGATGCCAACAGTGAACACTCAGGACTTTATCAGCTGAAGATCATGAACAACACATTCACCATACAGAAGAGATTCAGTCTTACAGTCAGTGGTGAGTAACTCAATGTGCTTTATGAACAATTTAGATAATGTGATGTCAGGACATATTTGTTTTTGTTTTTGTCCTCTCACACTAAGAATGATAACTATATTATCATCCACACCAACAGACAATAACATTCTGTTTATTCAAAGTGTTTCACTTGAAATGCAGCGTGTGTGTTTAAGTGTGGTGGATGATGATTATGTGCTGGACTCTGCTGTTCCATTAAGAATTAAAATAATTATTAAAACTTTATGGATATATTTATTGTTTTTGGCATGAATGGGACTTTACTAGCAAAATATAATTCTGGTGAACTTTTACTGAATATTAAACATTCCTAAAGGAAATTGAATCAGCTAATTACTGTTACTGAAATAAAGTTATTCCTGTATAAAACACATATGGATTATATAGAGCCAATGTTTATAGTGTTCGTTCACACTAATGTCTGTCTTTATCATTACAGATTCAGGTCTGTCTTCAGGTGCTGTTGGTGGAATAGTTGGTGTTTTGGTGGCAGTCATTGTAGCTGCTGCTGTTGTGATTTACTATCAGTATACTATCATCTCTAAATTGAAAAAACAATTAGTAAGTATAACATCTGATCTGATACATGCAGGACATTATTCCCCAATATTATATCATAAACATCATTTTGTGAAAACAGTGACGTCATGCATGTGTATTACGTGTTACAAAATGACATCGCAAACTACTAATGCAGCATTTTTAGTTATTTTCACAGATTTGTTTGAACGGGTATTATTATCAACACTATTTTCATTTTTAACCAGGTGTTATACTGTGAATCTTTCTGTGTTTTTGTCACAGGTTTCTGTGACGGATCAGAATCAGGAACAGGATGAAACAACTCCAACAGTAAATAATCATCATCTGTGACAATGTAAACGCAGGCTTTGCATGATCAATATAGGGACTATATGCAAAAATTGTCTTTTTTTATTGCCAGTATGTGAACATCTTGTTATGAAGCCTTACCCAGCTTCCTAGGTTGTCTGTAGACTGACTTTTATGCAAAGCAAAAGATGAAAAAGAGCTTCACTGTGAGTATATCAGGGCATTGAATCACATTCAGTCTCTTGTTCATTATGTGTTCATGAGTGTGAGCTCGAGCAGTTCACTTAATGACCACTGTGTTTATATATAGGCTGTTTTTGACATAAATCACACTTCAGGTATTTTTTTGCCTCATGCTTGACTTGAACAAAAGGGAAGATTTTCTTCACAGGTATTTGTAAAGCTCATATATCATAAGTAATGTTTGTTGTTTCTTCTTAGTGTAATAATTTTAAGTATTAATTAAATTGTGACTGATCTTAAAGCTGCAGTGTAATTTCTGTTCTGTTAATGTGTGTTCATACATGTGGATCTGTGTGCAAATACACAATAAAGCAACTGGACAAAACTAAGAGTATTATATGGTGTCAGAGTGGATTGTAAGTCACTGAAATTGCGTAAAGAAGGATTAGTCAGGATATTTACATGTCTGTCAGTAAGATCTCTCGCAAAACTTTACTATCGCTCACACAATATTTCGTATTCCCCCGAGGAACTTTGCTTTCACTCGGAATGAACCCAAAAGTTTTGTGAGCAAATGCAAAGTTTTTCAGGTGAACTAATGCAAAAGCACTGAAATATATGGAGGCCATAAATGGACATGGTGAAAGAAAAAAATATGAGATGGGAGGAAAAATCAATGCTTTTGCGAAACTTTGCATTCACTTGCAAAGCGTTTGTGTTCTTTTCGAGATTTTAGGTGAACAAAATATTTTGTGAGGCAATGCAGAAGTTTTACGAGTGAACACAAAGATTCTTGTTTCACTTTTCCCTGGAGAAACGGGACAACATAAACATTTTGCAAGCGAACACAAGTATCTCAGGGGAATGCAAGCAAACTCAAGAGCATTATATTGACACTTTCTTTCCTCCCATTTCATATTTTTCCTGCAACATATCCTTTAAGGGGCTCCATAGAAATGTATTTTTTCCATCTGTAGAGTCCAACAGTTGCCTGTTTTAAAGCAGATGTTAAGTAATTTTTAGCTCTTTTTCTTCCCTCAAAAAAACTACTTTAAAATTAGGGATGTCCCGATCACGTTTTTTTGCCCTCGAGTCCGAGTCCGAGTCATTTGATTTTGAGTATCTGCCGATACCGAGTCCCGATCCGATACTTCTATAATAGCCTACATAAAAAAGAATAAAGAAGAGCGAAAAAACAGATCCAGGAACAGTGCTTTTCAGGTTTTTCAGATATCTAACAGTAATCAAATAGTAATCAAATATAAAGTATCACTGCATATTATCTTTACTGTATAAAATAAATAAAGATTAATCATTATTTAAGTTACAAAAACTATTCAGTCAAGAGCAGTGAGTGATGTTTTTGTTATTTGTTGTTTGATTTAACATTAAAAACAGGCAGCAGGAATAGTTGTTTTCCCTAGAAGACATGCACGATCCAGTACATATACTGTTACACATGCGCTGTCTTTCTCGACTAATATACGTTCACTTAAGACATAACCGACTATATTTGCTAGGTACTCGCTAAGACGGACATGTTGACATAATTTTTTGTATGAATGTGGCCGCCGAAGCGCAAGACTTGAACGAGAACTCAGTATTTGCGCGCTGACTGGAATAAGCGTGTGCGCGCTTCGGATGAGCGCACACAAATCTTCTCACAGCGCGTGCGAGTTCTCTTTCGCGTCTTGTTCTTGAAGGTTTAAATCAGAAAGGCTTAAATGAGTTAGTTTAAACACAGATAGCAACGTGTGCTGTTCAGGTCTCACCTGTATCAACACCCGTGTGATGACGGCGTAAATGACAGGACATTACAGCAGACGGCACTCGCAGTTAACAGTTTACAAAGAGTGACTGTTTTGTCCACGCTTTCTGATTATCGTTGTTGTAACGTTTTGTGCATCCATCGACTGAAACATACATTATCTGAACTCTGTCTGTTTTCCACGTTGCTATTTTAAACAAACCATATTAACCAATAGATGCGTCGTAATTCGAGATGGACCGCGGTGCAAGTGCGTACCGAACCGTATGGTTTGTTTTTTTTACCGAGAACCGTTGCACCCCTAATACATATATATCCGAGTGCTGATCGGGAGGTAACGTCCGATTCCGATCGAGTCTGAAACCACGTGATCGGGCCCGATTTCCGATCACGTGATCGGATCTGGACATCATGTTTAGTGCATTTTTAACGTGTTTATTGATAAGTATAACGAGGCAAAACAGAACAGCATGCGCATATCTGAGCTGTACAATTTAAAATTATTAAAATTTTGTCATCAATTATATACATTTTGAGAAATGACAATAGGTTTTTGTTCATTCAGTGTCCCTTAATGCAGGTACATCATTAGTCCAGTAGATGGAGACAAGTGACTGTGTTGCAGAGTCTCAGCAATCATCTCCTCCATGTTGACTGGAGACTGAACTGAAGAAAATGTCTCTCTGGATATCTACTGTAACCTCGGTTCCCTGAGAGGAAGTAATGCAACACAACTCGGAAAATAAAATGAAGATTTCATTTGCAAAAACAGATGACTCCATTTTTATTAATGCTCATAGGCTAAATCATGTTTTTTTTATTGTGCATTTCAAGTAATATCAATCAAACTGCAGTTTTGATTAAGTAATAATAACTAAAAAAAAACAAAAAAACAGGTAACTTACAAAATTAAAGTTCATTGAAAGTTTTTTTCAGCAAAATCAGGTAACTCCACATTTCATGTATCACAGTTAAAAAAACAGGTAATTACTTTGTAAATGCATTTAAACACTCAAACACACATGCGCACACATACAAACGCATAAGGACAAACAAGGTTTCAGCATGTAAGATGTGTATGGTGTACAAGGAGTTGCAGGAGTCGAAATTATAAATCCTCGATCACTTTTAGGCCGCATCTGTTACAATATGTTATATTTATGGTCAGCAGCATGTATGGTTGACTTGTGAGTCCTGTGTATGTGACGTCATTGAGATGCGCACGCACGTGAAGTGAAGTGGAAGCACTGAGAAGCAGTTGTGAGATCCCATGCATTCCCAGGATGGCATCTATGGCATTTCTTGTCTCTGTCATTTCTCAATGTCAATTTCACTGGATATCTGGGGGTGTTTAGACTCCTTGTGGGGATAAATCGATCAATGGTATGGCATTTGGTTAAAGCATATACTTACATCCATCGCCAACTCTGTGGTCCACTAAAAGCCTCAAAGGCATCAGGGCTAAAGTGGAGAGAACAAAAGACACTTTTTTAATTCTTCACAATTTCCCATTCTTTTCTCCTCTCCTCGCTAGGAAAGCAGTGAAGGCTTACATCGCTTCTCTTGTTGCCCTTTGACTGAAAATTACAATGTGGCATGGTATCAGTATTTTATTTTCCGAGTTGTGTTGTGGTAAAAATAGGAACAGGTAGCGTCAGTAGCTCACAGAGTGCAACCATTTGACGTCATCGACACGCACCTGAAACAATGGCGCCTCCTGTTGTCCAAAATATTTTTAAAATGATGTGGATTTTTTTAATTAACATAAATCTTTCATGGGTTTTCTACTACATATTACAGTAAGAGACATTATTTACATTACATTAAGCCATACCAGAGGTTCCCTTTAAAACCACAGCGGCTGTGGAAGTGACATCACATACTGTTGAGTAGGAACTACATTTGAATTTAAATTTACTTCACGACCGCTGAAAAAGTACATTATATATAGTACGAATGCGTGTAGTATGAATAAATTCAGACGTACTACATCTGCCATATTGTTACTGTCACATGACCTACCAGCATCAGTTACATCCCTTCAATTCCATTCACAAATCCTGTGGCCTCATGGGATAGTAAAGTGTCCATCGTATGCACACTTCAGAATATTATCAGAAGCAGTAGGTCATCTGGGTACTTTTCACCTACTGTTTTTCGAATACTTCACATAATATTTTTCACATACCATATTGTAGTATTCAGTTTTGGACGCAGCTATCGTTCTCTCTTCTGAATGTCGTTGTCAATCACTCTATTTTTTTCTTTTTTTGAAACAAAACACAATTGTTGAGTTTTTCTTTTGCTATTTTTGCAAAATATATTTAATGTGGTTTCTCATTCACCGCTATATAAGTTTACCCAACTATGATGACTTCTGCTTCTGAGAAACATGGAAATGTGAAAAGAGTTAATTGTAGACATAAACTTTTAAACCGTAAAGATGTTTTAGGCTGCTTACAATATTTTACCTTTTACCTTTAGTCCAAATGAATCACATCTCAAAATCTCAAAAAGAAATTTCAGGAATGACACCTGCATTGCAATAGTGAAGTGAATCCCCTAAATTATGGTTCAGTGTTTGTACACAGTGATAACCATAGCAATGTTCTGGAGTCTTGTTTTTTGTAAGCCCTATATTTGACTAAAGTAATATTACAACAACCAAAGAATCAAGTTCTTCTACATTTTAACTAAAACATGTCTCTGCCTGAAGTGTCCTGTTTTGTTTGTTCTTGGAAAGCTGCTTTGCAGAGCTTGTGTTGCCATATCCACTCATTATAGGCAACTTTGAGCTTGTTGTTTGGGCTTGGCTCATAAAGTGATCAGATTTATGTTGTTATTTATGTGTACAGGTCACAATTTTAGTCTTATATACTTAAATACTAATTAAACTCACACTCCACCCAGTGTCCAACAATGGAATTACAACATACATTAAATGGCGCATAATGGCTCTCTTTCTTTCTCTCTCTCTCTCTCTCTCTCTCTCTATATATATATTTATGAGCCACTATCCTCCATTTAATGTGTTGTAATTCCACTGTTGGACACTGGGTGGAGTATGAGTTTAATTAGTATATAAGTAGCCAGAGAGTAAGAGAAGTCAGGTGTGTAATGGAGGGAAGCACAACAGTTTTTGACCGTGTCAAGACATGCAAACATGTGGAATTGAAATGTGTTTGAGGAACTGTGAGTTTAAAATTTCATCTGCAAACTTTCTGATAAATAAATTTGATTAATGCAGACAAATCTTGTTTGCATCTCACGCATCAAAAACAACCCTTCAACACCTCTAAGTGATAAGATGGTCGTTTGTCACTTCAATATATGTGATCGAGACCTGATCATCTTACACTCCAGATGCCCCTAATAAGGACCCCCAAATTTATAAGCCTCCCCAATATCAGGCTCCCAACTAAATGAAAAGGACAAGCAGAAACATAATGCCCCAAGATCACAAGTTTATTTATCAAAGATCACTTCTAATACACATTGAGCTCAACATCAATAATAAAAAAAGACACTTTACACTTTAAAAGTCAACCAATTGGCTTAAACCAAAACTAACATTAATTGGCATTGGTAGCAGAGGTAGACAAAACACTTTACTTATAAAGTTAAAATTGCGAGTAACAAAGTACAAAGCTTTTTTTTTAATCCCCGTAAATCATAAGCAGTGTCTCAGAACAAGCCGTTTCCAGATCCCTGGCAGTGTGACGTCACATTAATTAATTTATGTCAGCGCGAATCATTTCACACCGGACTGCTTTGTGAACGAATGTCAATAAAAAGGGACAATACAAAACAGAGGTTGTGCTAAAAAGTCATTACTCAAGGATAGATCAGTAACTGTTTGTGATCCAGCTTACAGTCTCCAGAGTGATACTGGATACGGCAGTAATGAAGGTGAGAGCACTTTATTACAGTTCATCGGAGTTGATTTACGGATATAAAGTTTACCAGTTTAAGCACCACCCGAAAAGGCATAAGGTCTTTATATATTTGTTTAGTGTTAGTTGTAATGAGTGTTTCTGTGTTTTTCGCTGTGTATGTTGATGATAATGCAAGGGAGAGAGAGAGTTTATGGATGATATTTTAATGCACACTTGCACTGTGTTTTATTAAGCTCTTACAGTGATTTCAGTGAACAACCAATGACTTTACATTCTTTTTTTTTTTCAAACGCTAACATGTTTAGGATTTTGGATATCTTTTTTTTTAACACAATGTGTGTAGCCAAGGATAGCACATAATGTTACACATCTTTGTGTTAACCTTTCTGACACATTTATGTGTTAAAATCATGTGTAGAAATCAAGACAACAAACATTGTCCCTAAACTCACCCAGTGATGTGTGAGAATTTAACACAGTTTGAGTCCGTTTTAACATCTCTTCTAAGAGTGCACAGTTTGGTCAGGAAATCCACAGTTTCCTGTGTGACTGTTTCAGCAGCAGAAACACTATACAGCTATAACGTTTTTGCCAGTAAATACTTTAAATTATGCTATTTTAAGCATTCTATATGATATGAACTGTAATTATGGCCCAACAATACTTCATACCAGTGTTGTAGCACTTGAAACTGAATAAGACCGGACTTGGACTCAAGTCTGACTCAAGTGTGAATCCAAGGCTATTTTCAGGAGCACTTGAACTCTGGTGTGATCTGGTCTTGACTATAGTCATAAAAAATATGTTCTTGGACTCCAGCAGAAATCAGAGTTTCATCTTGAGTATTATAGCTCTATGTTTTACCTTATGTGTTGCAAACATAGCAGTTAAAAAATAACTCATGTAAAGAGAGATTGTAGATGCTTTTACTAGCCGATCCAGTTTTGGACATTCAGCCACTGAATTCTTTAGCAGGTAATACAAAGTACTGATTCACAGGTGGATCTGAAGACTAACTCTCCTCAAGCATGATTTCTCGATGACAAGCTATAATTACAATTAGCAATTGAAACTTAAACTTAGTTTTGAGTTTTATGTTAATTTTAGTCAAATGTTGAAATGCTTTTCCTACATTAAAATGTGCAGAATCAGAAAATTTGCAGAAAATTACATTCAAATCTTCAGCTTTTGGTATTACAGGAAACTCTTTAAACATCAAGTTTAGAAATGTTTATATTAGCAGAAACACTGAGCCCTGACACACATACCTGTGTTACAATTATTTTTGAATCTGATCTTTCTTTCTCTGGTTATTGAGGGCATTACCACAAGTCAAGCAATTTTTTCAGCACTTTTATTTCCTGTGTAGGTCAGCATGTGTGTGAAAGCCTAAATCTGTTAGTATACTGTGAGGCCACTGTAGATAATATACAGTTGCGATCAAAATTACTCAACCCCTAAATTGCAAATTGTATGACAACGGTTCAATTTGTTGAATAAAGTGATTATTTTTGTTTTGTTTTTGTGCACAATAAGTATTCTTGTTTCTTCATAATATTATTGTGGAACCAATGAACTGTTTTAACCAGGTTTTTAACTACCTTTATGGAAGTCAAAAGGTGCAATGACCTTGCTGTCTATGTGTGGATCAAGATACCCTCGGATTTCATCAAAAATATCTTAATTTGTGTTCTGAAGATGAACAAAGGTGTTACGGGTGTGGAACGACATGAGGGAGAGTAATTAATGACAGAAATTTTGGGTGAACTAACCCTTTCAGCTTCCTCACAGACGGCATGATGTTTTCTTGACTTTTTTTTTTACTTTACCATATTTCTAACATGCAGTCAAACATTACACTAGCCTGTTCAGGTATTTCATCACCCCCTGTACTCTAATTCACTCTGGCATCTGAGAGGCAGCTTTCTGTGTGCGCACAGAAATCCGAATTTAAAGAAACAATCCACTATTTTGAAAATAGGCTCATTTTCCAACTTCCCTAGAGTTACACAGTTGAGTTTTACCGTTTTCTAATCCATTCAGCCGATCTCCGTGTCTGGCGGTGCCACTTCTAGCATAGCATAATATCATTGCTCTGCTGCACTCATGGTACAGCAGCAAAGCTCCTTGATTATTACGCCGGAATGAGAGTATAGGCTCTTGGACTCGATTGCTCTGGTCTGCCTCGCTGCCTCTGCTCGCTGCTGGTGGTTTGCGTCTCCGTATAGCTTTGTTTTCTCTTTTGTTGAATCTCATACTTTTATTCATTGTTGCTTATATTATTATTATTGCCTACCACATTAATCTGACGTCGCTAGCTTGTAATCTTTGAATCTAAATCGCTGTTACAACGCATTTGCATCTCGCTAGCTTGTTAACTTGTCATCAGTCTCGCGCGCTCCTCTTTCAACGCGTTCATCAAACAGCTGTGGCAACTCGGATCAGTCTACAAACACGGTGAGTCATGTCATCCTCTCACAGAATTGTTTCCTGTTCCATCTGTCACATGTTCAGTGTAGCTCTCTCTGTCAGCGATGAGGGATTTACATGTCATAAATGTAGGGAAATAGTCAGGCTGACAGAGAGAATCTAAGAATTAGAGACAAGCATCCAAACTTTAATCGAGGATAGTAAGAATGCAGGGGCTTCAGATACTGTTTTGGATGCGACTAGCTTAGTGAACTCTGTACATTGTTCGGTTCCAGCTGTAGAGCCCGCGCAGCAGGGCACTTGGGTAACGGTGAGGCGGCCTAGCCGCGGAAAACACCACTCTTCCGTTCCATTAAGAACATCAAACAGGTTCTCCCCACTCAGTGACGCACCCACTGAGAATCCTGTTGAAAGTGCCCTAGTTATTGGCGATTTTATTACACGGAACGTGAAAATAGAGACACCAGCCACCATAGTCACATGTTTGCTGGGAGCCAGAGCACCTGACATCAAAGCAAATTTAAAAGTGCTGGCTAATGCTAATCGTAAATACTCTAAAATTATTATTCACGTCGGCACAAATGATGTTCGACTTCGCCAGTCGGAGATCACTAAAATTAACATTAAAGAGGTGTGTGAACTCGCAAATACAATGTCAGGAGAAGTAATTTGCTCTGGTCCCCTTCCTGTTCGTCGGAGTGATGAGATAGTTAGCAGGTTATCATCACTCAATGGCTGGCTGTCTAAGTGGTGTCCGCAGAATAATATAGGTTTCATAGACAATTGGAAAAGTTTTTGGGGCAGACCTGACCTGTTGAAAAGAGATGGTATTCATCCGTCCCGGGATGGTGCTGCTCTTCTCTCTAGTAATATGGCACAAAGTCTTAGAGGTGAAACATGACAAACTGGGGCCCAGGACAGGAAGCAGACAGACTGGCTAAACCGACCGTCTGCTAGCTGCCTCACGTTACAGAAGTCAGATAATTCCCAACACATAGAAACTCTTACACCTAGATATTATCAAATAGAGACTGTGTCTGTACCCCGAATTAGTAAAAACAAAAAACTTCCAAACCCATTCAATGGTAAAAATTTAATTGATGTTCAACAAATAAAAAATAGAGATAATAATGATAAACAAATGATAAAGCATGGATTGTTAAATATTAGATCACTTTCTTCAAAAGCACTTATTGTAAATGATATTATCACAGACAATAATCTAGATGTGCTGTGTTTGACAGAAACCTGGCTAAAACCGGACGATTACATTACTTTAAATGAGTCTAGTCCTCAAGGTTATGATTATCGACACAATCCTCGTCAGAAAGGCAAAGGGGGAGGTGTTGCTGTAATTTACAGTAATATTTACAGTATCAGCCAGAAGTCTTTCAAATATAATTCCTTCGAAGTGATGGTGCTTTACGTAACATTATGTAAGTTGACATTTGTGCTGACTACTGTATACAGGCCACCAGGGCACCATACAGACTTTATCAAAGAATTTGCTGATTTTCTATCAGAATTAGTACTAGCTGCAGATAAAGTCCTTGTTGGAGGTGATTTTAATATCCATGTAGATAATAAAAAAGACTCATTGGGATTGGCATTTACAGACATTCTAAACTCTATTGGTGTTAGACAACACGTGTCGGGACCCACTCATTGTCGTAATCATACTTTAGATCTAATATTGTCACATGGAATCGATATTGATGCCGTTGAAATTCTGCAGCAGAGTGACGACATCTCAGATCATTATCTAGTCTCGTGTATATTACATTTAGTCAAAGAGGCTAAACTGCCTCCCTGCCATAAATATGGTAGAACCATCACTTCTACCACTAAAGATTGCTTTATAAATAATCTTCCTAATCAGTTTCATCACCTTAGCATACCAGACAGCTTAGAAGACCTCGATGTTGCAACAGAAACTATTGACTCTCTCTTTTCCAGCACATTAGACTCAGTTGCTCCTTTGCATTTAAAAAAGATTAAGGAAATTAATCCAACGCCATGGTACAGTGAGCACACTCGGGCCCTAAAAACTGCAGCCAGAAAAATGGAGCGCAGCTGGAAGAAAACAAAACTAGAAGTATTTCGCATTTCGTGGAGAGAGAAAATGACTGAGTACAGAAAGGCCTTAAAAACTGCTAGATCTGCCTATTTTTCAAAACTTTTAGAAGAAAATAAACACAACCCTAGGTATTTATTTGATACAGTGGCTAAATTAACAAGAAATAAAGCTTCAACTTCTGATGTTTCCAAAGAGCACAGCAGTAATGACTTTATGAACTTCTTTACTTGCAAGATTGATAATATTAGAGAAAAAATTATAACCATGCAACCGTCTACTACAGTATTGTGTCAGACAGTGCATTGTAGTGTCCCTGAAGAAAAATTCAGTTCATTTTCTGCTTTAGGAGAGGAAGAATTGTCTAAACTTGTTAAGTCATCAAAATCAACAACATGTATGTTAGACCCTATACCGACTAAGCTATTGAAAGAGATGCTTCCGGAGGTCATAGATCCTCTTCTTAATATTGTTAATTCATCTTTATCACTAGGATACCTACCAAAAAACTTTAAGCTGGCTGTTATTAAACCTCTTATTAAAAAACCACAACTTGATCCTAGAGAATTAGTCAATTACAGGCCGATTTCAAATCTCACTTTTCTGTCAAAAATACTAGAAAAGGCAGTTTCATCACAACTATGTTCCTTTTTAGAAAGAAATAGTATCTGTGAGGATTTCCAGTCAGGATTTAGACCGTACCATAGTACTGAGACTGCTCTCATTAGAGTTACTAATGATTTGCTCTTATCATCAGATCGTGGTTGTATCTCTCTATTAGTGTTACTGGATCTTAGTGCTGCATTTGACACTATCGATCACAATATTCTCTTAAATAGACTTGAAAATTATGTTGGCATTAGTGGAATTGCATTGGCATGGTTCAAATCATACTTATCTGACTGTTATCAGTTTGTAGTAGTAAACGATGAGATGTCATATCAATCACAAGTTCAATATGGAGTACCGCAAGGCTCAGTACTAGGACCGTTGCTTTTTACTCTGTACATGCTACCCTTGGGAGATATCATTAGGAAGCATGGCGTTAGTTTTCACTGTTACGCTGATGATACTCAGCTCTATATTTCTTCACCTGACGAAACTTACCAATTCGCTAAATTAACAGAATGTACAGCTGATATAAAAGACTGGATGACCAGTAATTTCCTACTACTAAATTCAGAAAAAAACAGAGATTTTAATTTTTGGACCGAAAACTTCTTCACGCAATAATCTAGAATACTGTCTAACACTTGATGGCTGCTCTGTTAAGTCTTCGCCGTCAGCTAGGAACCTGGGTGTGCTCTTTGATACCAATCTTTCATTTGAAGGCCATGTTTCTAGCATCTGTAAAACCGCATTCTTCCATCTTAAAAATATATCTAAACTACGACATATGCTCTCAATGACAAATGCAGAACAGTTAGTTCATGCGTTCATGACCTCAAGGCTAGATTACTATAACGCTCTACTGGGTGGTTGTTCCTCCCGCTTAATAAACAAACTTCAGCTGGTCCAAATCACAGCAGCTAGAACGAGTTCTAACTAGAACCAGGAAGTATGACCATATTAGCCCAGTTCTGTCAACACTGCATCGGCTCCCTATTAAACTTTGTACAGATTTTAAAATCTTGCTAATTACTTACAAAGCACTAAATGGTTTAGCTCCCCAGTACCTGAGTGAGCTCTTAATACATTATAGTCCTTCACGTTTATTGCGATCTCAAAATTCAGGCCAGCTGATAATACCTAGAATATCAAAATCAACTGCAGGCGGCAGATCCTTCTCCTATTTGACACTCAAACTCTGGAACAATCTTCCTAGCATTGTTCGGGATGCAGACACACTCTGTCAGATTAAATCTAGACTAAAAACACATCTCTTTAACCTGGCATACACATAACACATTATCAATTTATATTTTCAAATCCGTTAAAGGATTATTAGGCTGCATAAATTAGTTCAGCCGGAACCGGGAACACTTCCTATAACACCAGATGTACTCGTTACATCAGAAAAAGAATGGCATCTACGCTAATATTAGTCTTTCTGTTTATCCCGAGGTTTACCGTAGTCAACCGGATCCGGGCCGTATCCAGCTGAGACCAAGGACCGGCGCCTTGATACGACCACAACGCAGCCCTGAAGTATCAGCAGAGATCGAGTCAACTGGATCATCCACTGTGAAGACATCATCAACACGACAGCCAGTGCCACAGTTCCTCAACAGACCGTCCATACCGGCGTGATGAATACAATCCTCAACTGGATGGAACTGGAATAAATACTTTGAATGTTGCGATCCTATCAGACTTATGATAGTAACCTGATTCGTAACAAAGCACTGTTTGCCAGAGGAGAACTGGCCCCCCGACTAAGCCTGGTTTCTCCCAAGGTTTTTTTTTTCTCCATTTTAACACCTATTTGCCACTTGTTTGCCACCTGATGTCACCTGATGAAGTTTGGGTTCCTTGCCGCTGTCGCCTTTGGCTTGCTTAGTTGGGGACACTTGACATTTGATATTCAATAGTATTCTTGACATTTATTCAACAGTGCTTTGATCTGCCTGCATTGACACTATTCTTGAAGAGCTGCTGTGCAGCAAAAATTATGTACCAGTTATCAATGTAAAGCTGCTTTGACACAATCTGCATTGTAAAAAGTGCTATATAAATAAAGGTGACTTGACTTGACTATAGTTCCTAGCCATATCGGCCTAGACAATCACAACTTTTCACTTTCCGTCGGTCTTAGTACACGATGTAACTACAGAAGAGTCAAGTTTTAAATAGGAAAAATATTGAAACTCTTCAGTCATTTTTTGAGTGAGATGCTAACGGTCTAATCAGATTCAATGAACTATGCTAAGCTATGCTAAAAGTGATACTGCCAGACCCGGAGATCGGCTGAATGGATTCAAAAATGGTAAAACTCAACTGTTTAACTCTAGGGGAGTTGGAAAATGAGCCTATTTTCAAAAAAAGTGGAGTTTTCCTTTAATTGATTCTCTTTTGTGTTTGTGTTTGTTATTCAAATCTATTTTTTATTTAGTTGTCGTCTCATTTTTGTCAGTGAAAAAATGTAATTGACGAAAAGTATGACTATTATTCATCACCTAAATGAACACTGCTTCATATTGAATCTTTGGCTGTAAAAACACAATTTCCATTTCAAGCTTTCATCAGAAATTAAAAGTTTAGACCTCAATATGCTTCTGCATGGCGAGTTTTGAAGGCTGTGATATGGTTCGTTTTAGGCAAACAAAGCAAAAAATACTCAAGTACAGATACTCAAAAAGTGTACTCAAGTACAGTACTCAAGTAAATATACTTCATTACTGTCCACCTCTGGCTGTAACACTGAAGTGTGGGACAGAGCCATTTTTCTTTTCATTTCTCTATCCTCCTTATTATGTACTTCAAGGGACAACTATAAATTAAAACATGTGGTAAAACATGCATTATATAATACTTGTTACAGCTAGGATGCAAGTATACGCAAGATAAAGGGTAGAATAGGCTTTAATAAATCCACAGGCAAGTAAATTGGCAAACACGAAACACAACCATACAATGAACAATACCAGACAAAAAAATGGTGCAATGGTGGGAAATGGTGCAAAACAGGGTGAACTGGTGACAATACTAACATCATCCTCAATTATTAAATGTTCAGACTGTACAATGTAATATCTTACCGCTTTTTGTGCATTTCACTTGTGGAACGGTGAATTAGCATAAGTTATCTGGGTCTGGACTGTTTCGATATCTTGATCTGTATTTATGCAGATGCAGAAGATCACGACTGCGACCACAATCAACAGAGATCCAGCAGCAGCAGCAGAGATCAACACTGTGTGCACACTGGGTATCGACGCTTCTGTAAGTGTAAAAATAAATAAGGATCCATCAGCAGAAAACATCAGCACTATCAGAGATATAAACTCTGGAGGATGAGAAGCTAATAATCCATTCAATCAATTTAAAGTAAAAAAATAAGTAAATAATAAGAAAACATTAAATAAAAATAAAACACTTACTAAAATATTTTAAAATATGTTTTTTAAGATTTATTTTTGGCATTTGATTGCTTTTATTATGACAGGACAGTAATTTGACAGGAAGCGAAATTAGAGAGAGAGAGAGAGAGAGAGAGAGAGGACGTGGTCAGGAAAGGCTGGGACTTGAACTCACGATGCCCAAAGTGCAACTGTGTTATATTTTGGTGTGCTGCCCACAAGGCAATAAATGTGATAATGCAAATGTGTTGTTAAATCAGTGAAATCTAGCGTTAGCGTCAGTTCTGGCAGGTCACGTCAGTCAAGCTTGCATCAGCTGACTCCCAGGTGACTTGCGTCTACCTATAGGAATACGACGCCTATTACGGCATCTATATATAAGCTCCTCAGTATTATCAGCAGCTATTGCATTTCTCAGGAGCAAATTACCCTCCTCCATCCCTAGCTCCTCCTCTCTTCAGTCAGGATTGGCCTTATTATTTCCCCTGAATCAGACTAATTCTCGAAAATATGTATGTTAAATCATGACATTTAATGATATCTGCATGTTGGTCCTGTTCTGTTTACCCTGGGGGGTTTATTGCTGCTCTCCCTGCTCTTATCCATGCTAGGCTGCATGTATGCGCAGGGAGTTCTTGCCCAGAACAGAACCATATTTGACGATAGTGGTCCTGACAGAAATAATATCCTAAAATCTAAACATTTTAGTGCAAGGGGTTCTGCTGACAAAAATAGTTTGTGAATCCCTGGTTTAGACAAACACATATATTATACCTGTACATACTGCAAAGCTGTTTACAATGCTGCTAGTCATGACAAAATTATTATTTTTCATAATCTTAAAAACGTTTTGTTGCCGCATAGGCAACACGCTGACATACAGCACCATTGTGCTTCGGGTGTGGCGATCCTGTCCTCTCATCTCTGTCCCACTTCACTTCCTGTCTGTTCTACACTGTCCTATCTCAATAAGAAAGGTGAAAATGCAAAAAATGAAATATAAAACATTTCAATAAAAAGATTTGCTCTTAATTCTAGAAATTTGTTTGAAATCTGTCCAGACCTTTGAATTCAACGTGTAGTTCACAACAGGTTTTAAAGCTCTCTTCTCTTATATACCCAAAATCTTTGGTATTATTCAATTTTAACACTATGTTTGGGACAAACAACAGACAGAAGAGCATCGATGCAGACTTGTGGTTTAATTGTAGGAGGCCATATTAGGTTAAATAATTCTGCAGACCTATTAAGTAACATTACAATGAACATTAGTAGTAGTTTTTTAATTTACATATACAGTTGCAAGAAAAAGTATGTGAACCACTTGCAGAATCTGTGAAAATGTGAATTATTTTAATAAAATAAGAGAGATCATACAAAATGCATGCTATTTTTTATTTAGTACTGTCCTGAGTAAGATATTTTACATAAAAGATGTTTGCATTTAGTTCACGAGACAAAACAAGAGCTGAATTTATTAAAATAACCCCATTCATAAGTATGTGAACCATTGATTCTCAATACTGTGTGTGGTCACCTGATGATCCACGACTGTTTTTTGTTTTGTGATGGTTGTTCATGAGTCTCTTGTTTGTCCTGAGCAGTTAAACTGAGCTCTGTTCTTCAGAAAAATCCTCCAGCTCCCAAAAATTAATCAGGTTTCCAGCATCTTTTGCATATTTGAACCCTTTCCAGCAGTGACTGAATGATTTTGAGATTCATCTTTTCACACTGAGGACAACTGAGGGACTCAAACTCAACTATTAAAAAGGTTCAAACATTCACTGATGCTCCAGAAGGAAACAAGATGCATTAAGATCTGGGGGGTGAAATACTAGTACTAAATAAAAAATAACATGCGTTTCGTATCATCCCTCTTATTTTATTAAAATTATTCACATTTTCACAGATTCTGCAAATGGTTCACAAACTTTTTCTTGCAACTGTTTATTGGTGTAACAATAGGAACGTGAAGAGATTGGACAAAAATACACTGTTATTCTGCACTCACCATTAACAGTGACATTGAATTTCTTCTTGAACGTCTCCTTGTTCTGAATGATTAGTTGATAAAGTCCAGAGTCTGAGATTCTCATGTTGTTGATGGTCAGAGATCCAGTCTGATTGTCCATCTTCAGTCTGTCTCTGAATCTCTCATCCTCATATTCAGGTTTGTTCCCAATCGATATCTTGATTCTAGCGATACGCTCGTCTCCAAACCTCCACTCCATCCTGCTATATGTCTGTGTTCCAGTAAAATCACTATGTAGAGTTACAGAATCTCCCTTCTTCACTGAAACTTCAGCTGTTTCATCACAAAACACACCTGGAGAACAAAAGCAACAATTACTCAGAGAAGGATGAAGGATCTTAACGTAATGTTGTTTAAGCACAGCTGTTTGTTTGTTGTTCAGTTAAAGCATCACATCGCAGCATTTTGACTGAAACCGAAGTAATTAAGCATTTGAAATGGGATCTTATTGGATCTTATTATATACTTATAGAAAGACCCAGCTGAAATGACAGCATTCAGACAGAATTCGCATACTGAGCTAAACTAAGCCTGCCAGGATTTTTAGCTCATAAGGAACATTTAAATAAGCAATTTACTGATGCCAATAAACTGCTGAGTCTGTCCATTATGTGTCCAAACACTAATCAAAGACTCACACTTAAACTAGATCTCACAGTCTAGAAACACTTACCAACAAGATGCCACAATAACAAACAGAGCAGAAGAAACATGTGGAAAATAGTCAGTTGAACAGCTCACAGTATATTAACACAGAGGGTCTAATCTAGCCACAATGGACATGTGGTATAATGCGGACACCTCTTGCTGCCTCCACCTCTTCCTCTTCCAGATTGTGTTTGTCTGAAAGAAGAGAGTCATTTACACCTATGGCTTGAGGGTGAGTAAATCATGGGGTAATTTTCATTTGAAAGTGAACTAATCCTTTAAGGCAAGTGAAACTGTATGATTTTGGACTGTCCTAGAAGAATTATTGTGATTTCTTTTCTCTACCCATGACCGGATCCACATTCTCTTCTTTCACAGCTGCCTCTTTTTTTTTTTTTTTCAGCACACACAAGTGTCAAAGTGTGATTCATCATGCTCTGAGTGCATGTGTTTGTGTGTGTGTGTGTGTGTGTGTGTGTGTATATATATAATGTATGTGTTTTCACAGGTAAATCAATAACAATTTTAATTTAAACTGATTTCAAAGTGAAGGATTCATTAGTTTGAATAAACATTGAATCAAACACTATAATAACATCTGAGCTGATCATTCAATATACTTTATTTCTGACAAAACATCCCATGTTTCGATTGTGACTGCACATTTCCGGCAGTGACAGTAATGTGTTGGTAGTGACACATCACATGACACGATTTAACTCACATACTAAAACATGTTAAAATACTAACTATTAGCATAACTGTACTAAAATTTTGTTTATTTCCCACAACTTTTGAGCCTCTCAAAGATGATAATCAGCACAGTTATCTAGCACAGTTCTGAACAGTTGAACACACATAAAAACTACATTTTATTGAATAACACCCAAAAAAGTTTGCTTAATTTCAGAAAAAGGTGTTTGTTAGTGACGTTCTTAAAGCTCCACACAGATTTTAAGACGTTTGAACACATTTAACTCAGAATGATGATGATCTGCTGTGAAAGAGAGGCTGTGAGAGGAATATTTCCTGATCAGAAATGTAGAAGTGTGTTAAAATCAGTCTCAGATCAATGACTCAAACACACACTGTTGCGGTAGTGACATGAAAATGTGGGACACATTTTTGTTTTTTACATAAAGTTTCATGATTTAACAATAAAATATATATATATTTTTACTTCACTTTCCAAAAAAAAAAAAAAAAAAAAACTATATATATATTAAAAACAACAATGAAAAAAGTTGTAAAAATTATGTCAATATTATTTTCATAAGTTGAAATTTAGGGGTTAGGGTTCGGGACAGACTCCTCCCAACTGAAAGTACACAATAAATGATGCTTTTATATATGTAAAGCTTACGGATATTTTAAATATTGTGGGATTCAATAGATAATAGAAGGATCTGAATATACTTAAATGCTTTTTAAATGTTGTTGTGGGACAGCAGTTTGCACCAATTCTGCAATGCCCATATACATACACATATTTTTATTATATCCATTAAATGCTTCTATGTTGCACTTTTCTCATTTAATGCACACCTAAGAGACATGGTGTAAAAAAATTGGGATGGGAGGAAACTTTTTTTTTTTTTTTTTCCAAAACTTTTGCGTTCCCTCGCAAAGATATTAATGTGATATTAATTCCATAAGATATTAATTCCAACAATGGAATTGCAACACATTAAATGGAGCATAATGTCTCTCTCTCTCTCTCTCTCTCTCTCTCTCTCTCTCTATATATATATATATATATATATATATATATGAGCCATTATGCTCCATTTAATGTGTTGTAATTCCACTGTTGGACACTGGGTGGAGTGTGAGTTTAATTAGTAAGTAGCCAGAGAGTAAGAGAAGTCAGGTAATGGAGGGAAGCACAATAGTTGTTGACCGTGTCAAGACATGCAAACATGTGTTTGAGGAACTGTGAGTTTAAAATTTCATCTGCAAACTTTCTGATAAATAAATTTGATTAATGCAGACGAATCTTGTTTGCATCTCACGCATCAAAAACAACCCTTCAACACCTCTAAGTGATAAGATGGTCATTTGTCACTTCAATATATGTGATCGAGACCTGATCATCTTACATGCCCCAAATAAGGACCCCCAAATTTACAAGCCTCCCCAATATCAGGCTCCCAACTAAATGAAAAGAACAGGCAGAAACATAATGCCCCAAGATCACAAGTTTATTTATCAAAGATCATTACTAATAAACATTGAGCTCAACATCAGTAATAAAAAAAGACACTTTACACTTTAAAAGTCAACCACTTGGCTTAAACCAAAACTAACATTAATTGGCATTGAAAGCAGAGGTGGCCAAGACACTTTACTTATAAAGTCAGAATTGCGTCATATTAAAGTTTTTTCTTGCCCTCAGAATTGGACTTTATAAATTTTGTGATTGCGAGTTTATATCTCACAATTATGAAAAAAGAAGTCAGAATTGCGAGATATAAACTCTCAATTTCGAAATTGCGAGTCTGATTTTATAACGAGTAATTGCAACTTTATATCACGCATTTCTGACATTATAACACGCGATTTCAAGTTTATATCTCACAATTGCAAGAAAAAGAGTCCAAATTGTGAGATAAAAAGTCAACAAGACAAACTTTTTTTCTACATATCCTTTTTTAAAACAGCTTTACAGAGAATGCATGTCAACATTACAATTTAGAGAATCTGGTATCAGAGGTGACTGTATGTGGTTTCAGAAATGTACATATCATTCAGTTAGCTAACAAAGTAATAATTTAATTCACTGTTATCAGTTTAATGTTAAGGTAGAAGCAATGAGCTCCTGGAAATAATAAGTTACGTATTAACAATAATTAGGATATATAGAAATTTGGGAATGTGCATGTTGATCCAGATGTTGTGTCATCTGAAGTCCTCGCAGGAGTTGGTGCCAAACTTATCATGGAGAATTTGATTAATGTCTCGTGATGACACCTGCATATATCACCTCGTCCTCCTGTTTCACATTCTGAAAGAAAACACAAAAGTTACAAAGAGACAAAATTAAATTAAAAATCGGACTAAATAACCATGCTTTACCACTAAAGAAAACCAAAGAAATCCCCCTCTTATTACAACAGTAAATAAAAACACAATTTTAAACACATTTTTATTTTTAATGCATGCACAATCAAGAGAAAAGTAATTTTTATACATGAATTATGATAACCTTAGGATGTTTTTCCTATGTGTTTTTATTTCTCTTAGGGCATGAAAAACAAGATTTGAATTGCAAATTTTTTTACACATATTTTTAAACAGATTTCCAGATGTCCACTTGAGTGGCCTTCAGCCATCTTGGTTTGGAGGGGAAAAAAAAAATAAAAAATCGACATACAACAACTTGGTGGCAATGTATAGGATGATGCACTAGTGTCCACTGTAGAGGTTGATGTGCAACTATGCCTTCAAAACCCATGCATATGAAAGAAAATGCTTTTTGATTAGCTGTCCACTGTAGTGACCTCTATGTGTGAAAATGTTCTTAAAATATTCACTTTCCTGTCATCATTATAACAACAGCCCAGTATCACTCTATTGAATATTGTGCTATAATGCAACTATTTATTCTCTAAATTTTGTTTAGCACTTGTTTAGCGTTGTTCATGTTTAGTTTTAGCACTTTTGTTTAGGTATTATTTCTAATGAAGGATGGAATATTCACACTCACTTTCACAGGAACACCAACAGTGACCTCACAGTTTGTTCAGGAAATCCACAGTTTCCTGTGTGACTATTTCAGCCTACAGAAACACTATACATCTATGACGTTTTTGCCAGTAAATAGTATAAATTATGCTATTTTAAACATTCTTAATGTTTTGGAAGTCTCTTACAACAGGTTTACATGCATCCAAGGTAAAAAAAATAAAATAAAACAAAACAAACAAACAAAAAAACACTTTAATTGTCTCATAATATACATTGCAGTATCAGCTCTTTTCTCAGTGTCTGAAAATGGTTCAATAAAGGATTCTGTCTCTTTAATCTCCTCTTTTCTTACAGCCTCTGTTGTGATTGGTCAGATGGCCCAGTGTGTTGCAAACATGACAGTTAAAAAAGAACTTATGTAAAGAGGGATTGTAGATGCTTTTACTAATTACAATTGACTAAATTATAGTTTTCAGTTTTATGTTAATTTTTGTCACTGTAGTCAATTGTTGAAATGCTTTTCCTACATTCAAATTGGCAGAACTATCTTCAGCTTTTGGGATTACAGGAAACTGTTTTTGTTTAGAAATGTTTATAATAGCAGAAACACTCTGAGCCTGGCTGACACACATACTGGTGTTATAGTTATCTTTGAATGAAGTGTCAAGATCTTATCTGATCTTTCTCTTTTTCTCTGGTCATTGATGACATATTACCACAAGTCAAGCTAATATTTTCAGCACTTTATTTTCAGCATGTGTGTGAAAGCCTAAATCTGTTAGTGTACTGTAAGGCCACTGTAGATAATATACAGTTGCAATCAAAATTACTCAACCCCTAAATTGCAAATCAGGCTTATTGGCAAAATTTGCAGACTTTCAGCAGTTAGCAATGAACTAATAAAAGAAAAATAATTGATATATCTTAACACAGCGAATGTTTCAAGTGGTTTCCCCAAATTCATCTGAAAATACAACTTTTAATGCCTTAAACGCCAACTCAATATTGGCTGAAGCTGAACATGTGATCAGAACTACGCATGCGTGTGATGCTGACACAGGAGCCGACCAATAATGAGTCGGCGTTCTGACGTAAAACAAGGAAGCCTGCACTGAGTTCACTACATATGACAACGGTTCAAATTGTTGAATAAAGTGGTTATTTTTGTTTTGTTTTTGCGCACAAAAAGTATTCTTGTCTCTTCATAACATTAAGGTTGATCCACTGCAGTCACATGACAATGTCTTTAGTACCTTTCTGGACCTTGAAAGTGTTGATTATATTGCTGTCTATGGACGAGTCATATTCCTCTCGGATTTCATCAGAAATATCTTAATTTGTGTTCTGAAGATAAACGAAGGTGTTACGGGTGTTGAACGACATGAGGGAGAGTGATTAATGACAGAATTTTCATTTTTGGGTGAACTAACCCTTTCAGCTTCCTCACAGACAGCATGATGTTTTCTTGATGCTTCAGTTAATCTATCTTGCCTTCCACACGCTGCAGTTTTCCAGTGCCAGAGGATGCAAAGCAGCTCCAGAGCATCACCAAGCCACCACCGTACTTAAAGGTCCCGTTCTTCGTGATCCCATGTTTCAAACTTTAGTTAGTGTGTAATGTTGTTGTTAGAGTATAAATAAAATCTGTAAAATTTTAAAGCTCAAAGTTCAATGCCAAGCGAGATATTTTATTTAACAGAAGTCGCCTACATCGAACGGCCAGTTTGGACTACATCCCTCTACTTCCTTCTTTAATGACGTCACTAAAACAGTTTTTTGACTAACCTCCGCCCACAGGAATACACAAGAGTTGCGTTTGTAGAGTGTGTTTGTCACCATGTCGTCGAAACGCTGTTATTTTCATCCCGCAGTCCAATCACCGGGTCTGATTCCGGCTCAAATTGATAGGGTAAAATTAAAGACATGTTTACAATAACACTGAGCGCGTGCATCTCCACGTTATGGTAAGAGGCGTGACCTTTCCGGGCAAGATGCGCTAAACTGCTGTCGAATCACAACACAGGAACCGCTGGCACAATCAGAACTCGTTACGTATTTCTGAAGGAGGGACTTCATAGAACAAGGAAGTCATCAGCCCGTTTTTATGACAGTGGAAACAGCGGTATACAGAGAAGTAAATTATGTGAAAAATACTGTGTTTTTTTACACGCGAAACATGAACACATGTTATATTGCACACTATAAACACAATCAAAGCTTCAAAAAACCACGAAAAACGGGACCTTTAACTGAATGAGTGTTCTTTTCAGCATATATTTCATTCTTCTTCCTCCAATCCAAAGGGCCGAAATGTTCCAGTTTTGTTTCATCACTCCACAGAACAAAATCCCAAAACCTTTAATTTAATTTAATTTAATTTAATTTAATTTTATTTAATTATTTAATTTTGATCAAATTAGAGGCAACTTTTTTTTGTTCTTTTGGGTCAGTAATGGTGTGTGTCAGTTGTTCTGGCATGGAAACCGCATGTGCTTTAATGTGCAAACTGAAACCTCAGTGCTTGTTGCAACCTCAGTCTTTTGCTGCAGGACTTTTGCAGCCGCTTAAGTTTTTTTCCCCTCAGAAATCTGGCTGCAGACTTTAATAACTTCATTTTTTATGTCCTGCTCCTTTACGTTTGAACTATGCTTCCAACACTCTAGGATCACTCAGTGTCTTCACAGTCTGAAAGGCGATTATGTCTTCTCTACACTTTTTGGACCTTTTTTTTTTTTTTTTTTTTTACTTTACCATATTTCTAACATGCAGTCAAACGTTACACTAAACAAATCCCTAGCCAGTTCAGGTATTTCATATTTTCATCTAACCCTGTGCCCTAATTCACTATTCCCTACATTAGTCCACTAATATAGTTCACTTGAAGGAGTGAATGAAAGCGAGTGAGTGAATTCAGACACTGAGTGTCACTTTTGCATAGTTTGCACTTGTTGTTTGATAAGCATTTGAAACTTACAAACTAACAGCTCCAATTGTAAGATTAAAGGATTTATCTTGAACTCTGTATTCGAAACTGTGTAAACCTTAATTGAACAATTTAATAATCAATTATCTAAAAGAAATGCATACCTTGTATTATATTATGCTGTACATTGTGGACAAGCGCTTTGTAAAATGAACGAATGGATGACTAAAATGGCATTTAGTTTTAGTTGACAAAGAATAATAATATTTTAATAGATTTGATCAACTAAAATTCAGTACTTGTGCTCTGGCGTCTGAGAGGCAGCTTTCTGTGTGCGCCCAGAAAACCGGATTGAATTGATTCTCTTTCGTGTCGTCGCCTTTGTTCAGATTTATCCACATGTCTGCTCTTCTCTCTCTCCCAGACGTTACTGGGTAGATCAGCACATTACAATTCAAAGCTAACGCAGGACATCATCCCTCCCTGTGATATGGTTCGTTTTAGGCAAACAAAGCAAAAAATAATACTCAAGTAAAGTACAGATACTCAAAAAGTGTACTTAAGTACAGTACTCAAGTAAATATACTTTGTTACTGTCCACCTTATGTACTTCAAGGGGCAACTATACATAAAAAATGTGGTAAAACATGTGTTATATAATACTAACATCATCCTCAATTATTAAATATATGTTCAGACTGTACAGTGTAATATCTTACCACTTTGTGTCCATTTCGCTTGTGGAACGCTGGATTAGCATAAGTTATTTCTTCATCATGGGTCTGGACTGATTCGGGTCTGGACATGACAGATGTGTTGCCTTCATGATCCGTTTTTCTGTGTTTCCTGCAGATGCAGAAGATCACGACTGCGACCACAATCAACAGAGATCCAGCAGCAGCAGCAGAGATCAACACTGTGTGCACACTGGGTATCGACGCTTCTGTAAGCGTAAAAATAAATAAGGATATTTCCATCAGCAGAAAACATCAGAACTATCAGAGATATAAAGCCTGGAGGATGAGAAGCTAATAATCCATTCAATCAAATGTTGTTGTTTTTTTTTAAATTAAAAAAAAAAAGTAAATAATAAGAAAACATTAAATAAAAATAAAACACTTACTAAAATATTTAATATGTTTTTGGCATTTGATTGCTTTTATTATGACAGGACAGTAATTTGACAGGAAGCGAAATTAGAGAGAGAGAGAGAGAGAGAGAGAGAGAGAGAGAGGACGGGGTCAGGAAAGGTCCACGGATGCCCAAAGTTCAATTGTGTTATATTTTGGTGCGCTTCCCATGAGGCAATAAATGTAAATATGCAAATTTGTTGTTAAATTAGTGAAATAATATCCTAAAATCTCAGGAGGGCTTCAAATAAACATTTCAGTCCAAGTTCTGCTGACAAAAATAGTTTGTGAATCCCTGGTTTAGACAAACACATATATTATACCTGTATACATACTGCAAATTAATTAATATTTTTCATAGTCTTCAAAAAATGTTTTGTTGTCACCGATAGCCGGATAGGCAACATGCTGACATATAGCACCATTGTGCTTCGGGTGTCCTGAATTTGAGTCTTTCCCAATCCTGTGCTCTTATCTCTGTCCCACTTCACTTCCTGTCTGTTCTACACTGTCCTATCTCAATAGAGTGTATGCACGTGATGTCACCGTTGACCGCTATAACTGCGGTCACGCCCACTGAGCGGCACAAAGACTGAGCGGCAGCATTGGTTTTCAGCCCAAATGCTGCGTAAAACACAAAAAAATCTAAAACATTTCAATAAAAAGATTTGGTCTTAATTCTGAAAATTTGTTTGAAATCTGTCCAGACCTTTGAATTCAACCTCTTCTCTTATCTATACCCAAAATGGTATTATTCAATTTTAACACTATATTTGGGACAAACAACAGACAAGAGCATCGATGCAGACTGCTTTATGTGGTTTAATAGTAGGAGGTCATATTAGGTTAAATAATTCTGCAGACCAATTAACTAACATTACAGTGGATTAATAGAGAAGTTTGTGCTCTAAGAAAGGAATGTAGAAGAGCAGAAAGAAAATGGAGAAAGGACAAATTACAAGTGTCCTATCAATTATTGCTTAATTCTTTGGTCAAATTTCAAGAGGCGGTTGCCTTGCAAAGGTCTAAATATTTTTCAAATCTGATTTCTCAAAATTCTCACTCCCCAAATTATTTGTTTTCTACTATCAATTCCATATTAAATCCTCAGTTGCACCAAATATTATTTCTATTTTCAACAGTTCCTTTCAGTCAGGTTCTGTTCCATCTTGTTTTAAACATGCAGTGGTTCATCCGCCGCTTAAAAAGGTAAATCTGGATCCATCTGATCTTAATAACTATAGACCTCAAAACTGCCATTCTTATCGAAAGTACTGAAGAAAGCTGTCTTAAATCAGTTATCCCCTTACTTAATTGAGAATAATATATTGGATCCTTTTCAGTCCGGTTTTAGATCTAAGCATAGCACTGAATCGGCCTTGTTAAGAGTGGTAAATGACTTATTTTTTGTAGATTCTGGAAACTGTGCAGTTTTGGTATTATTGGATTTAAGTGCAGCGTTCGATACAGTGGATCACTGCATACTTTTAAACCGGTTAAAAACTGAGGTTGGTATTTGTGACTCAGCCTTATTTCATAAGGTTCCATATCACATTTATGCGGATGATACCCAGTTGTACATGTCAATAAAACCTGGGTGAAAGTCTTTATCTGATTTGTTAGCCTGCATAAATGACATCAAAAGTTGGATAGGTGAAAACTTTCTTCAGGTAAATGAAAACAAAACTGAATTAATTCTATTTGGTTCCCCCCATTTGGTACATAGTCTGACTCCCAGTTTAGGTCCTCTGCAAGCAAATATACGCACTTATGTAAAGAACCTGGGTGTTGTTGTTGACTTAGTTAAAATTCGACAAGCAAATAAACTCTGTTGTTAGAGCTAGTTTTTTCCAGCTTAGGAGTTTACAGAAATTGAAATCTTTGGAATTTGCTACCTCGGTCAATTAGGTTTTCCTCCTCCCTATCTGTATTTAAGTCATCTCTGAAAACATATCTTTTTTTCTCAGGCCTATTCATAATTTTTAGATCTGTTAGTCTTAGTGACTTAAATCTTAATCTTGATTTTATTTGGTTTTATGGTTTATGTTGTTGATTTACATACATATTTCTTGTATGACTGCTTTGTATGATCTTTTTATTGTGTTATTGTGAAGCATCTGTCAGCAGAAATGTTGTTTAAAGGTGCTATATAAATAAAAGTGACCTTGTATTCTAGTAATAGTTTTTTAATTTACATTTATTGGTGTAACAATAAGGACGTGAAGAGATTGGACAAAAATACACTGTTATTCTGCACTCACCATTAACAGTGACATTGAATTTCTTGATTGTTTCCTCAGTCCCAATGAAGATTTTTAGTTGATAAAGTCCAGAGTCTGAGATTGTCATGTTGTTGATGGTCAGAGATCCAGTCAGATTGTCCATCTTCAGTCTGTCTCTGAATCTCACATCCTCATATTGAGGTTTGTCCTCGATCGATATCTTGATTCTAGCGATACGCTCGTCTCCAAACCTCCACTCCATCCTGCTATATGTCTGTGCTCCATTAAAATCACTATGTAGAGTTACAGAGTCTCCCTTCTTCACTGAAACTTCAATTGTTTCATCACAAAACACACCTGGAGAACAAAAGAAACAATTACTCAGAGAAGGATGTAATGTTGTTTAAGCACAGCTGTTTGTTTGTTGTTTAATTAAAGCATCACATCGCAGCATTTTGACTGAAACCGAAGTAATTAAGCATTTGAAATGGGATCTTATTGGATTATAGAAAGACCCATCTGAAATGACAGCATTCAGACAGAATTTGCATACTGAGCAAAACTAAGCCTGCCAGGATCTTTAGCTCATAAGGAACGTTTAAATAAGCAATTTACTGATGCCAATAAACTGCTGAATCTGTCCATGATTTACCCAAACACTAATCAAAGACTCAAACTAGATCTCAAGGTCTATAAATGAATCAATCTAGAAACACTTACCAACAAGAAGCCACAAGAACAAACAGAGCAGAAGAAACATAGTCAGTTGAACAGCTCACAGTATATTAACACAGAGGGTCTGAACAAGCCACAATGGACATGTGGTATAATGCAGATAGCACTTGCTGCCTCCACCTCTTCCTCTTCCAGATTGTGTTCGTCTGAAAGAAGAGAGTCATTTACACCTATGGCTTGAGGGTGAGTAAATCATGGGGTAATTTTCATTTGAAAATGAACTAATCCTTTAAGGTAAACTGTATGATTTTGGGCTGTCCTGACCACTGTGAAACAATTATGGTGATTTCTTTTCTCTACCCATGACCGGATCTACATTCTCTTCTTTCACCTCTGCCTCTTTTCTTCAGTGCACATAACTGTCAAAGTGTGATTCATCATGCTATTTTTGTTCACCACTAACACATAGGCTACTAGTGAACAGGTGTCATCTTCTGCAAAGTACCAAAGCCTAATATGCTCCAATTCATGTTCAGCCATGTTTTTCACTCATTGCCTGTTCTCTGGATTATGATTCTCATTCATTCCAATAAAGCTGCATTTGGATCTTCAAACCAAGTCTCGGAGCAGCTTGTGACAGTCGTGCAATGTAAGCAAAGACGTGTATCTGAGTGAACGAGATGGAGGGAAGTTTGTGAAGGAAGGGCAGTAGAAAATGGGCCTGGAATGCAGTCATATAGGCATACAAGAAACTTGCAGGCACGTGTTGAATCAAGTTGAAGCTAAACTCTGCAGGACCAAGTTTGGACACCCCTGCATGGGATATTGTACTTTCAGAGAGTTTTGGAATATATTTCCTCTCCTCAAATTTGTCAAAATAATAATTTAATAAGAAGGGTTACATTGACCTTTTAAGATTTTGTTGACATCTACCTTGTAAATATATTTTTTGCTTGTATATATGTTTAGTCAAGGGCAATCAGTGTTACTTTTTGGTTTATGTATTGACTTAAAAACAATTATGAACAACAAAAAAAAAAAAAGTGATGACTAACTTGTAAGACTAGTCTTAGCAGTTTATGCAACCAGCTACTGATGCAGGTTGTTCTATACTTTGCAGAAGAGGATTGATTGGTCTGGAACAAGGTTACGCAAGATAACATAAAAACAAATGGCTCTTAATTTGGGCCTGCTGCATTCCAATATTTCTTTATAACCGTAAAACTCAGCCCTGTACAAGAGTATGCAAAAATTAGACTACAACATGCTTTTTTTTATATTTTTTTTTCTCTGTCCTTTTCTGGATTTGATGCAAGCGGCAACCTCCCCCAGTTTCTCGTGAAGCCAATACGGAAGTAACTTAAACTGCGATTCATCGACTGGCCACTAAGAACAGGCTGCAAAAGGGAGCAGAATCTCATTGACCATAATGTTTAAACAGCCAAGTTTACAGCAGAAAAAAACATGTTTACACTCTGGTTCACATTGTGTTTTGGTCTGTATAGCTAATTTTGCCCTTCATGACAACTCTGAGGGGGGTGAATTTTTTTATAACTCATCCGTTTAAATTATATTAAGCCTTAAAGTTCTGCATAATTAAGGGGCGTGGTCACTTGAGTGACAGGTGGTTTGGCGCTGCTGTCTGTGAGCCGTCATGTTACCTCAGCTAATTCCAGCTGCTGAATTTGGCATCTCAGCCGTATTTGTGCCTTTTTTCTGGAATATTTTACAATATATGGCTTGCTGCATACTCGAGACAGATGTCAGTCTGTGTACATGTGCTCGCATGTGGAACACACGTTGTTGGATCGTCGTGGCATTGGCTAAAAGTTTTGTTCCTGAGATTTACTACAATGACAATACCAGGAGGATACACAACTCCGACAGCACTGCTTGGATATTATAACTAAAACTGCTGCACTATTTTGAAAAAATATACTTATGTTGAGAGAACATTTGAGAGTTATACAGATCTCTGGTACCTATATATGTACGTATAGAGTTTTACATTATAAACGATGCTCAGATTGCATCCTTTCCTGAAGAACGATGATGGAGAGCAAATCATTCCGAAGATATAATGCAAACGATGGATAATATATAAAGATTTCATGGATTTAACGCTTTCATGAACAAAAAGTAGTTTTTTTATGTTTTGAAATGGACATTTTACCCAAGTGCAACGGATTGGATTCATCTCGCGATCTCTATTTCATTAAAGGTATGAAGTCCCAGTTGATTTTTTTTTTGTGTTATTTGCACACCCCACACAAATTAATTAGCCTACTGGTGTTAGAGCATCTATAACGTTATCTTAAAAAACACTGTAGATTGACAGTAAACCTTTAGTACTTTCTATCCTGATATTCCACCTCCAGAGGAAGAGAGAGACTGATGCTGAGATCAGACGCACTGACGCTGGACAATAAACTGTTTCCTCTGTACCAGGAGAGAGTCATGTGACACATTCAACACTGAACACAACAGCACACTTTTGGATGATCTTTCTGATAAAGACAAACATTGTAAAGTGTCAACGAAGATTACTGGAGCGGGCAGAGGAGCTGAAAAGCACAAAAATAAAATTGACAGTGATATAATATCTGCTGACAGTGCCGTTTCTAGGCATAGGCAAGCTAGACGGTCGCCTAGGGCGCAAACAGCTGGGGGGCGCCAGTGAGAGCTCCCGCCCCACCAAGAATTTTTTTTATTTATTGTATCATTATTATTATTATTACTAATATTATTATTTCGTACTTTTGCTATTTTGAGGCATTATGATTAGGCTAACGTTACTTGCGATTATCTGAGTGACAAGTCTCCTGGTGATAGTGGATCGCGTCGGGATGTTAAGTGAGCTCTCAGATTCAACCGCTGCTGTTAATAAGAGAATAGAGAAATGAGACGTAGAAGGCGGCAGGGAACGTCGTCATCCGGGCTTACCTGGATTAAGTGTTTTAGTTTCAGAAAGAGGATAAGAAAAAGAACGCGAAATATGCAGGTATGTTACTAATTGGTTAATTGTTCTCTTCTACTACAAGTCGCTCCATCATCACGAGCAAAATATGACACTGCATATTAACACGGGATAGATTTACCACGTCATGCTCATTTCAGCAACGGAATATTAATTTATTGCATAATAAAGTTAAATAAAAAAATATTATCAGAGATGGCTGTGATAGTACCATAACTATGACAAGTTTGACAACCAGCGTGGACCTGCCAAACGAACATAGTTTCAACAGAAAAACAAATATATATATATATATATATATATATATATATATTTGTTTACATGAATTCGGTGCATATCAAGAAATAACTTAAAAACATCAAATATATAGGCTACATTTCTTCATGCTGTAGCTAATAGTGCAGTTGAAGTCACAGACAGGCATTGTGATTTGGGTAGATTATGAGAATCTGTTTATGCTGGAGAGTTTTATATTATTGGTACAAACAATCATCACATTTTTGGAGAAACTCAAGGCAGATGCTACAGTAGGAAGAGGAGCTAAAAAATTATAGAACATAAATGAGTGGTGTATTGCTATTAAACACATTTTTTAACTTTGGAGAAAAAAAACATTCTTAAAAATATTTTATTTCTGTAGGCTACATGAACACCAATATACCATCTTCATTAGATTGTATTTAGAGTTAAACTAATAACAGTTTCATGTAGTTTATTTTATGAACTATCATTTTTGTGAGTAGAATACAATTTTAACTACCTTAAGAGTTTCAGTTTGCTCTGAAATATATGTTAAACCTTTTTTTCATCATCTTTTTTTCATGCATGGGTTCTTATAAATATTTTTGCAGAGAGCTAGTAGAATTAACTCACAAAAATAGATGACAATCGTTTTGCTTTGTTTACAAATGAGGGACTAGTTCTTTGTCTTTGTGTGTGTGTGTGTGTGTGTGTGTGTTGGTGGTGGGGGGGTGTGGGGGGTGGGGTGTAATAGGAATCTTGTCTAGGGTGCCATAAAAGGCTAGAAACGGCCCTGTCTGCTGACTTTAAGATGGCAGTCAGTGAATTATTTTCATGTCAGCATATATCATCACACAAAACTCAATGCTGATGCGTGTAGAACAGTCATCATCTTCACTCCTATAATAACTTTTATAATTAATTAAAAGTGAACAGGATTACACTGTCTGACAAACCAACGACATAAAGAGCTGATCAAAAACAAACAAGACCAAAATTAAAAGTGCATTCTGAAACATCATCATTATTGGTAAATCACAATGATGTAGTACTACTGTATGCACATAATAATCTACTCACCATAAACTGTAAACCTGTAACTCTTGGTTGACTCCACACTTCTGACCGTAATGCTTAAATCATAAACTCCACTGTGTACAAATTTGCTGTTTCTAATGGTGAGAGATCCAGTTTGATTATGGAGCTGGACTCTGCCTGCAAATTTCCAATCATTGCTGTACTGCATAGAAAAGATACCATTCCTTCCCTTCATTCTAGCCACACGAATGCTTCCAAACATCCACTCTATGCTGTCGTCTCCCTGTATTTCAGAAACCTCAGTCTAGAGTGGCAGATGAAAGATTATGTGCATTTTCATTATCTTTAGTTAGATGCATTTACATTGTGACTGTTACAAACCCTTTTTTAAATTGTCTAGGGTAAACAAGGGTGCAACATTAAAACACTGAAAGTGTACTGGAAAAATAATTGCACACCATTAAGTCAGCAACGTGTTTGTTTATTATCATGAAACCAATACCAATTAATCCAAAATATATTTACATAAATTTACAAATTATATACATTCGTTAACCAAGCCAAAAATAATTCACAAAAGAACGGGGAAAAGATAAAAGAACGAGACCGTGCCAAATCAAAGAAAGAAACAAAATATAACCAATCTTACTAAGCAGAAAACAAAACTTCTAATCTAACTCAAGCATCAATATTCACAAAAAAACCCTACATTACAAAAAAAAAAAAATCTTCAGCGTCAAAGACGCCCTAAAAACCCTTACTAAAACCAAAAATACAAAAAGTGGCACATGTCGCTAAACTAGTATTCTAGACAAAAATTGATAGCTCAGTGTAGCACATGTATATCACGTGATATCGTTTAGTAATGTCGTTTTATCAATCAGATAACAAAAAACGGCGAGAAACACCAAAGAGAAAAGACCGAGTAGAGGTTTAACACTGATTTATCAAAGAACACAGACTTAACCAACAAAACTTAAACACAAGAATGGTACAGGACAACAAACACGCAATATATTTGTCCATTCAGGTACCTGCATCACTCTGCTGAAACGAAAGTAAAGACGAAGAGAAAAAGAAAAAAAACAAAATACCATTCCCAAAACAAATAACATGGGACGTATTGACTGTGCCTCAGATGCAATCAACTCTGTGTTTGTAAAGGTGTGAATCAAATGGCCCATACAGACGTATGGCCCACAGAAACTGATGGGTGTGATTACGAACAGAAACCAGCAGAACAAACTTGACCAAAATAACAAGGCCATCCGGGAACTTCTCGACTACTCATTTATGATTACTGAGGTTTCTGACATACTTATTCGCTCGTCTGCTGCTAGTGATGGGCAGATCGAGGCTTCGTGAAACACTGAAGCAGTTGAATCAAATGTGCCGTAATGTGTCGAGGCTTCGAAACAATCTGACACCCGTCTCCACGGTGACCCCTAGTGGTCAGAACAGTGTAAATGCAACAAAACTCAAGGCCAAACATGCATAAAAACACCCTTTACAGATGTATTGCAAAAGTTTTATTGAAAGTAAAATCTATTAAATGCAATTAACTAATCATCTTATAAGATTAAATAGAGTGTCTGTATAATATGTGTTCTTTTATCAATTATCAAGGCTTGTTTCTCTGTTCCATGGCTCAAGCTAAACAGGCCAATAAGAGATTAATAACTACCATTATTCATTTTAATTATTCTAATGTCTAATTAAAACATCTACAAATGTATAAAACTGATCAGAGATCAGGTAAAGCCCATAGACACTTGTTCAATAGTTCTCAGTGAATCTGCATATTCATGAGTTCACTTTATCGCCCTCTACCGGTGAACTATTAAAATTTCAAACTGTTTTGAAACATTTCAAAACAGTGATGATGTAATGAAGACTCGTTTACTAAAATCTCGTGACTTTGGCAGTTTGATACACGCTCCGAATCACTAATTCGAAACAAAACATTCATAAAGCTTCGGAGCTTCATGAATCAGTGTTTTAGGCGGTTTCGGACACAGCCGATAACTTGTTTTCGGATCAGTTCTCTGTCTTGCGCGAACATAGCGGCTGGCTTGACCGCAGTGTTCCGTTTAGGGTGCGGTCAGAAACTAAGGCCCCGTCCACACGGATCCGGCGTTTTCGAACGGTGAAACCGCTATTTTTTGAAACCGGGTCCCAGAGTGGATCAATTTGAAAACGCCGTCTTTGCGTTATCGTGTGGACGGGGCAATCCGTATATTTTCTGAAAAGATGATATCATCACCCCACGTGTCGACCCTAGTCAGACGGCGCTAACACCACAAAACAGCACCAACAACAGCAATAGCAGACTCACATGCTTGTGTTCTGCTGCAGAAGCTACTGAGCCAAAATAAAGCGTTATTTCAACAACGCTGTACTGTTCGTTCAAGCCGCCGGCGGGAGGGTCAAAGTAAATGACTAGTTGTGGCAACCAATCGGAATCCTCTCAAGCGAGGACCTCTACATTCCGATTGGTTGCCGCCGAACCGCATCATAGCTCATTACCATAAAGTTGACTTTATTTCAACTCTCCTAGAGGTGCCGCTCCGCTCTCGCCGGAGGCCCGGAGCTCATTGAAAATGAATGACTTCCTGTGGTGCTGGCGGTGTGAACACACAGTGAAGCCTCATTTACACTGCACGCGTGTGCGACTCGTTACGGCTCCGGCAAGGTTTTGTTCCGTCCTCTGAGCGGTGTCAACTCACACCAGAAGCATTTCAGAAGAGAAGCGGCTGGATTCGCGAGACCACGAGATTTGCCTAACGTTGTTTTAGTTTTTTTTTTTTTTTTCTCGAGTTTTTAATGGCTAAATTGTTATATTTTGTCCGTTTTTATTGTGTTTATTGCTATGCCATACTTTATTTTGCTGTAGCCATACAGATGAAGTTAATACACATACAATTCCAGTTATGGACAACAAAAACAAAGAAATTTTAAGTTTTTCAACTTCGAATCTCTTGTCGTCAGTTTCTGTCATCCTAGTGATGTGAAATATGAGCGGGAGTTAACTCAGGGTGATTATTCTGACTTTACGCCTTGTTTACACTGCACGCGTGTGCGGCACGTTACGGCTGCGACGCGGCTACCGGAGCTGATACGCGGCCACTCTAGTCAATGCTCGTGTTTACACCAGCCGAGCCGCGGTGCGTTTGAGAAGCGTCCCAGAAGCGGCTCGCCGCGCCGCTTCGCTAAAGATAGGCGCCTCGCCTATTTTTGACGGACGCCGCGTCCAAGACGCGCAGCTCAAATACAAAATAACGTCAAAATAATCACCCTGTGTAGACTCCCGCTCATATTTCACATCACTACGATGCCAGAAACGGACGACCAGAGTTTTGAATTGGAAAAACTTTAAATTTCTTTGTTTTTGTTGTCCATAACTGGAATTTTAAGTGTATTAACTTCATCTGTATGGCTATAGCAAAATAAAGTATGGCATAGCAATAAACACAAAAAAAACTGGACAAAATATAACAATTTAGCCATTAAAAACATGAACAAAAAAAATCAACGAAAACAACGTCAGACAGGCAAATCTCGTGGTCTCGCGAATCCAGCCGCTTCTCTTCTGAAATGCTTCTGGTGTGAGTTGACACCGCTCAGAGGACGGAACAAAACCTTGCCAGGGCCGTAACGAGCCGCACACGCGTGCAGTGTAAACGAGGCTTTATTTTGTATTTGAGCTGCGCGTCTTGGACGCGGCGTCCGTCAAAAATAGCCGAGGCGGCTATCTTTAGCGAAGCGGCGCGGCGCGGCGAGCCGCTTCTGGGACGCTTCTAAAACGCACCGCGGCGCGGCTGCTGTAAACACGAGCATTGCTATAGTTTGTATTCAGCGCATGCTCCAAGTCTCCTTCGCTGCTTTAAGTGCATTTCTGTGACAGAATTACAGCGCCACATAATGGTCTGGCATGTATTCTACATCATTTTGAGCCGTTTCACTGGTTTCGTATGGCAAGCCGTTTTGACTTTTATTCACATCTCAGGATATGAATTCTTGATATCAACAATTCAGTTCTTGATATCAGGAATTACATTTCCACTAGTAACAATGTTACTTCTTGATATCAACAATTTAATTCTTGATATCAACAATTCAGTTGTTGATATCAGGAATTACATTTCCACTAGTAACAATGTTCATTCTTGATATCAACATTTGAATTTCCACTAGAATTTTTGATATCTGTGAAATGTCACCATAGTATGGAAGGCCGTTTCAGCATAAAAACGTTCCAGCGTTACTCGTCATAATTATATTTTTACTAGTAACAATTAAATTAAAGAGCTCTATAATTAAATTTTTACTAGTAACAATTATGATTGTCGAGCTCTCTAATTCGGTTTTTACTAGTAACAATAACAATTATAGAGCTCTACAATTAAATTTTTACTAGTAACAATTACAATTACAGAGCTCTATAATTCAATTTTTACTAGTAACAATTATGATTGTAGAGCTCTCTAATTGAATTATAGAGCTCTGCAATTGTATTCTTACTAGTAACAACTGAATTGTAGAGCTCTATAATTCAGTTTTTACTAGTAACAATTCCAATTAGAGAGCTCTACAATTCATTTATAGTAAGAATTCAATTGCAGAGCTCTGTAATTGTATTATTACTAGTAAAAACTCCTATTCATGAGATGCAAAACAGATTGCAGATTTCCCGCCTACAAAAGTGCGTTTCAAAATAAAAGCCCTGTAGCGTGGTTCTAAAGTATCCTGAAATATTTTACAGACTTAGGTAACATATTAATCATGTTCACATTAAAGCAAAATTAAGATGATGCCTGAGATGAAAGCCTATATTTAGTCATTATATTCATTCACCTTTGTATATTGGTAAAGCTAAGAGCCAAGAACACTCCATATCACTGGACATAATATAGGGTGAAATGCCCTAAATGTGCCTAATGTGGGACACCGGTTTAGTGTTTGTAGGTCCCGCATAAATACATGAATGTCAGTGAAACTATGGATTATCTGAAGCTGTGGTGCCATGTCATCAAAATCACATAACCTCTCAAATGTCCAGTCATATGAGACTGTAGCAATCATCAGAAAGGAGGGACCTTGTGTGAAAGCCACCCAAAGTGTTTTGACAAACTTGATATTAAATTAAATTGAAATTAATTTTAAATATTTACAGTGTTTAGTATTGTTATGCAATAATAGAATGATTGTGTTTATTGTTTAGTAAAATAGAAAACACAAGTTTCCCGCCTGCCTGTTTATATACCCCAGTTCAATATGCATAAGGCATGATTAGCATAATGATATGTCGCCGAATACAGAGCTCTGTAATTCAATTTGTACTAGTAAGATTGCAATTAAGCTCCCTAATTCTAATTGTTAAGAACTGAATTATGGAGCTCTGTAACTTAATTCTTAAAAGTAACAATTGAATTAGAGAGCTCTGTAATTCAATTATAGCTCTGCAATTACACATATCTTTAATGTGTATTTTTACTAGTAATAAATCAATTGAAGAGCTCTGTAATTCAATTGTTACTAGTAAGAATTCAATTAGAGAGCTCTATAATTAAAAATGAATGGAAGTCAATGGAGACATATGACTAGTAATAAATTAATAATTGTAGAGCTCTCTAATTGGAATTGTTACTAGTAAAAACCGAATTAGAGAGCTCTACAATCATAATTGTTACTAGTAAAAATTGAATTATAGAGCTCTGTAATTGTAATTGTTACTAGTACAAATTAAATTATAGAGCTCTTTAAGATAAGATAAGATAAGATAAGAGAAGATAAGATAAGATAAGATAAGATAAACCTTTATTCGTCCCACAGTGGGGAAATTTCTTTGTTACAGCAGCATGAAAAATAAAATAAAAAATAAGTGCAAATATATAAAAGAATAGACGAATAAGACATACTATAATATTACAAGTATATACACAACACAATATATAAATACAGATGAGGGAAAGTACGTATTGCAGGTTGTGTTGCACACAGGTGGTATTGCACATATTGCAGGTAATATTTCACGTATTTCAGGTGATATTGCACACAGTAGTATTATTAAATAATAGAACAGTAAAAACAGTAATAGCAGTGTGTATTTTGGGTAATGGTTCACTGGGAGCAGCTTTTATTGTACAGTCTAATAGCAGCAGGGAGAAATGACCTTCTGTATCGCTCCTTCAGACACTTAGGATGTAACAGTCTGTCACTGAAGGAGCTGCTCAACGAAGTAACAGTTTCATACAGGGGATGGGAGGCGTTCTGCAGTAATGATGATAGTTTTGCTACCATCCTCCTTTCTCCCACCTCCTGTACAGTGTCCAGGGGAATCCCCAGGACTGAGCTGGCCTTCCTGATCAGCTTGTCTAGTCTCTTCCTGTCTGCAGTAGAGATGCTGCTACCCTAGCAGACCACTCCATAAAATATGGCTGATGCCACAACAGAGTCAAAAAAGGTCTTCAGTAGCTCTCCCTGCACTCCAAAAGACCTTAGTCTCCTCAGCAGAAAGAGTCTGCTCTGCCCTTTCTTATAGATTGCCTCAGTGTTGTCTGTCCAGTCCAGTTTGTTGTTTAGGTAAACACCCAGGTATTTGTAAGAGTCCACTCTCCCAATGTCCTTTCCCTGAATGTTTACCAATGGAAGTGATGAAGTGTGTTTGTGCCTACGGAAATCCACCACCAGTTCTTTGGTTTTCCCCGCGTTTATCTGGAGGCAGCTCTGTTGGCACCAGTCCACAAAGTTATGTATAAGTCCTCTGTACTCTCTGTCATCATCATTCGTAATCAGACCGACGATGGCAGAGTCATCAGAGAACTTCTGTAGGTGACAGGTTGCTGAGCTAAACATGAAGTCTGCAGTGTAGATGGTGAAGAGAAACGGGGCAAGAACCGTTCCCTGCGGGGCTCCAGTGTTGCAGACAATCATGTCAGACTCACAGTCACGAGTCCTCACATACTGTGGTCGGTCTGTGAGGTAGTCCAGTATCCAGGCTGACAGATGATGGTCCACTCCCATGTACACCATCTTATCCCTCAGGAGCACAGGTTGGATGGTGTTAAAAGCACTAGAGAAGTCAAAAAACATGACTCTCACAGTGCTCCCAGCCTTTTCCAGGTGTGAAGTAGCCCGATTTAGGAGGAAGATGACTGTGTCTTCCACTCCAATGCCATGTTGGTAGGCAAACTGAAGTGGATCCAGTGATGGGATCACCAGAGGTCGGAGATGAGTGAGCACCAACCTCTCCAATGTCTTCATCAGATGGGAGGTCAGTGCTACTGGTCGGTAGTCCCCAAAGTCTTTTGGGCGCGACGTCTTTGGAACAGGCACCACGCAGGATGTTTTCCATAGCTGTGGCACCTTCCCCAGCTTCAGGTTCAGGTCAAACATGTACAGCAATATGCCGCACAGCTGGTCTGCACAGGTCTTTAGTAGCCTGGAACTGATGCCGTCCGGGCCCATAGCCTTCCTCGCTTTGATCTTCCTGAGCTTCATTCTCACCTGGGCTTCTGTAAGGGGCAGTGTGTATTGGATGGAGTGTTGGCTGGAGGGAATCGGCAGGGGGGGGAAGTTAGGTGTGTTGTGAAATGACTGTGAGCTGATAGCTGTGCAGAGAGAGGTGGGGCTGGAGCTGCTTAAAAGTATAGATTAAGATCATTCACCCACTGCTGGTCACCCTCAGCCTGAGAGCTGGACTCCTTATGACCAGTGATGGTTTTGAGCCCCTTCCACACACCGCTGACGTTGTTCTGCTGCAGCTGATCCTCCATCTTCCTCCTGTAGCATGCTTTTCCTTCCCTGATCTTCTTTCTGAGTTCTCTCTGGACAGTTCTCAGCTCTTCCTTGTTTCCCGATTTAAAAACCCTCTTCTTCTCTTTAAGGAGAGTCTTTACATCAGGGTTAATCCACGGTTTGTTGTTGGGAAAACACCGTACAGTCCTGGTGGGTACAGTATTCTCCACACAGAAATTAATGTAGTCCGTAATACAGTTTGTTAAACTGTCAATATCCTCCCCATGTGGATTGCACAATTCCTCCCACATAGTTGTTTCAAAACAGTCTTTCAGAGCCTCATCGGTCTCATCAGACCATGTCGTCACTGTGCGGGAGGTAGCTGGTTGCCTGCATACAAGGGGTTTGTACACAGGTAGGAGATGAACCAGGTTGTGATCCGATCTTCCCAAGGGGGGGAGGGGTGTTATATATTTTACATTGCCCCTTTTTTTACATTTGAGCCCCTGCCCCTGAGGAACTCTCTGCATGTCTCTGTCTGTTATTACTGCATACCGTTTAATGTACAACAACACTAATGTACAAATATTATCTGACACCATTTATAAGTAGCCTGTAAATACAGCATCTAACTACTATGTGCACTTATTGCAAAGAGAATACTTTTTTATAGGGCAAATATAATATTTAGCTTTTTTCACTTAGTGTAAGTAGCATATAAGAAATGGTGCTATTTTCACTTAGTGTAAATAGATTCTATTGCTATTTTCACTTAGAGCTATTTTCACATTTCTCAGTCTGTTTCCACAGATTTAAACTGTACTCGTCCAAGAAGAGAACAGGCTTCCGGTTATCGCAAATAAAATAATGATATTTTTATATAGGGCAAATAGAATGAATCTTAGGCCAATTTGTGTAGGCCTATGTGGAATGCATCAAATTGTCTTTGCTCTGAAGCACACAACTCAGAAGACACCGATTTTAGGGTAAGGTCAAGAAGGGATACAGCTACGGACACTGGGAATGCGCTAAATTAATATTTGGTCATTTCCAGTGGCGGCTGGTGCAAACATTTTTTGGGGGGGGGTGCAAAAATTACAAATTACAAAAATTACAAATGCAGGAATGAATAGGCTAATTGTTAAATAATCATTTAACAAGTGACATAATAATGTATCATTACTGCTTATCTAAAACATGGAAAATTCAGTATTTAGAGCATGCCATAGAGCTGGGATCTAAAAAAAAATCTGTATTTAATTTAAAAAAAATGTGTATTTCACATCCTGCCCAATATTGTCCTAGAGGCAATGTTCATATTGAAGGCTATAAAAACAAGATATGCTATATTATGTGCAAAAAAAGGGTCAAATCACATTAGGCCTGGGTTATATTCTAAAATTGTAACTTTACAATCTAAAAACAAAATGTTTTTTAAAGCAGAAGTTAAATACACTAAACTAAAAATGAAAATAAATAAAAACAAAAGAACAGACTAATTATTATTATTATTTTGATTACCCTACAACAGTCACTACACAGTTACTGCTATCATACAAATACACTTAGTTGTAGGTTCGAAATTCTACATGTGGCATAATTATGTTCGCAAACAAAAATAAATTTTCAACAACAAATATATTTTAGCAAAATGTATTTTACTCAGATTGAACTCCGTCTGTTTGACGCTCGTTCACGGAAGTTTATGCTTGCTGAAGGCTCGTCCACGCCTGACTGCAAAATGGAAATATTTTCTCGACTTTCTAACATTTACATATGGAGAATATGTCTGTGAAATGTAAGTTATGCACTGAGGAAATTATTAAATGTCACTTCAGCTTAAAAAAAAAATATTAATAGAGGTATGTTTGTTTCCACCAATTGCTGCACAAGTTAAGGTTACGTATGATGACGAAAGCACTTTAGTGCGACTCTGCGAGCCCTCCCGGAACCCATAGAGATTGCATTGCAGTGCCTGCAGTTCGAAAAAAAAGCTTTTTGAATGGAAGTCTATGGGAGCAGTCGGGGCAAATCTCGGCCAGACTGAAATCGCCCAAAAAGAGGCGGTACTCCACAGAGCGTGACTCGACGCTGATTGGACTATATCCAGAGGCAGAACAAACAGCCTAGCAGTGACAGCTATAGAGTAACTCTGTGGTTGAATGTGATTGAAAAATCCGTCCCTTTCTCACTTTGGTGGTGCGTCGCCCTATTGTCCTAATGAAGAAACCGCCCCTGGTCATTTCATTACTGTATGAGCACGAACAGCCCATTACCAACGCATGTATATCAAACTTAAAAAAACTTTGTAAACATGGAGAACAATAAATGACCACACATGCTGAGTTTTATGAATTTATGATGCTGATGGTGAGTGTAAAATCAAATTCAAAACAGCCATTTCACCTGGAAGATTAAGGCTGTAATATTAATGTTGGCCACTAGAAGGGGGCCATACGATAAGGAATCTTTTAACCTTAATCTTTTTTCTATCATTTTTTTCTTTGTTTTTTCACTTTTACATGCCCCAATAAAATATTGTTTGTCAAGTTTCCAGACATGATTGCTGTAGGCCTACATTTAAAATGAAGAGACCATTTTATTAATCTCTTTTAACATAACATACACGATTCCGTTCTATTCCGTATCGTTTTGCAGGCAAAAGCTACCACCGATCAATAGGCTATACATAGGCCTAATGATAGACTATTTTCTATTATAGATCAGTGGCAGCTGCACTCATTTTTTTCTTATTTTAATGTTTTGTTTACATTTTATACATTTAAATTCAATCATTTAGCAGACGCATTCCTTGCAGTAGACTATGTAGTCATATCCACTAGGTGGCAACACCTAATAACGGTATCACCATCGGGGGGCTTTTTAGTTTTCCTTACTTATAAATGGCCATGCAGATTTTATCTCTTAAATTAAACACTTTTATGAACACAGTGAACATTATTATATGTCACAGTTTACTTGCTATCCTCACTTTTTCTGTCTTCCCTTCGCTTTTGAATGAATTAGCTATAAATGGCCCTGAACATTTTACTTTCAATTTCGATTTAACGGCAATTGGCGATTCTGCGTCAACTGCTTCAGTGGACAACAGCAAAACAAAAACTCTTGTATATTAAACATATAACTTTTATTATCTTTGTAATTATTTCATTATCTTTTATTATCTTTGTAATTATTTTATTTTGTAAATATTCGTGGCTTAAACAGTGGGGAAATTTGCTGTATGCAGTTCTGTGGATGTTTTGAAAAACTTAAACTAAACGAAAATTATTGTTGCCTTGTCAATATAATTTCTGTTCTGTTTCAGTTCAGCTTTAAATTAATTCGTTTTGGCTTAACATTTATATATTATTTTTGTCATACACTCAAAAAAATAACTTGTTGGTCTAACTTAATTCAATTATGACACCTATTTCCACACAGTTGAACTGATTTATTTGAACTTAAGATAGGTTAATTGTACTGATGAGTAAAATTCATGCTAATTGAATGAGATCACACCAGTTTCATTTGACATATTCTGTGAATGTTTCCTGAACATAATTCATTCTTGTTGATCCAACCAGTGCTATTGCAATTCAGACTGGTGCCCTTGTGCAGTGTTGCTCAAGTTTTCTGCACTTTTAAGGAAATGGAAAGACCTGTTAGTGTTTAAGTGTTTAATGTTTAGTATTTTGAACATTTAAAAGAGTTTGTAGCGTATATATATATATAAAATTTTTTGTTACCATCATGGTGAAGATGTGCGCTTGTGCTTAGGTTGTGAATAGCTGTTGTACACAGACATACATGTTTCATGACCATTGAGAGGGATAAAGCTGATGACCATATGTAGACTGTGTAAATTATGTGCTGGCCCTCAAACTAATTTATTTATATTTCTATAAAAACTAAACTAAAATATCACCTTTTCATATGCTAAGTAACATTTATAGCATGCAAGTAATGATCAGGTAAAGAACTTCTCATCACTGGCTTTAGCACAGTTAAAGCTTGTTGAGAACAACATAGATTTATTTCATGCAGCCACCCATAGCCTAACCACAAGGTCTACACTTCAGCATAATGGTAACCTCAAAAAAATCGACATAACAAACTCTTTTAAATGTCAAATATAACTGAACATCAAACTTTAAAAGGTATTTCCCTTTACTAAAAACACATTAAACAGCACTTAAGTTCAACATTTACTGTCCTGATCTTTCCCTACGCAAAGCATGCTGGGAACTAGAAATCCACTGCCCAGTTTCAATCAATGCAACATAAATGATTCATGTCATCCCAACACAAATGGTTTAGGTTAACCTAACATTTTGCAAATTTAATTTCATTTAACATAATACAATTGAGTGCAAATGCCAATTAAGTAAAAAACTAAAGATTTGTGTTGGTTCAGCTTATTTTATTTAAATAAACTGAACAAGCAGCTAGAATCATTTTTTTGAGTGTAACTAAAATAGCTATGTAGCTGTAATTTTGATCTTTAATGTTTTATCTTTACATATTCCCTTAATCTTTTAACCAAAGGGTTATTAACATTAGCCTATATTCAGCAGGCAATGTTAGGCTATGTAAAATAAATAAAGAGAGATGAGATATTGTTCGTTTTTCAAAATTGCTTACACTACTTATTTATTGTGATTTATTATATTTATTCAAAATAGAATAAAATAAAAACTAGGTTTTTTTTAATCTGTGCTTTTCATCCGCTCCTCTGTGTGGGTAGCGCAGTTTCACCACGCATATTAAACTACAAACAGCATTACAACAGTCTGTGTGCTGATTAACATTTCTGAAATAAATATTTCTGTGAAATACGCGTTAGGTTGCACAGAAGAAAGCCGATTTATGACATTTACTGATATAGCGGCAGAGGACTGTTATTTTGTTGAACGAACTGAAGATGACGTCACTGGCTCAGATTTGATTGACCAATTGATTGTTTTGAAGTCGTGTTTCCATTTTTCTATCCGTGACCCGAAAAAACGAAAATCGAGTCAAAATCTTGTTTTTCCGTTTTTTTTAACAAACGAAAAAACAGGAAACGACCGTTTTCTCGTTTCTGCGTATTTCATTTCAAATTGGAAAACAAACTATCAAAACGTACACGGACCAAAAATGAACATTGTTACTAATAGCAAATCAATTGTTGATATCAAGAACTGACATTTCAACTAGTGACAAATGAATTATTGATATCAAAAATTCGCATTTTTACTAGTAAGAATTGTATTTCTGATATGTGAAATTGGAATTTCAACTAGTAAGAACTCAATTCTTGATATCAACAATTGAATTTGAATGGCAGCCTATGGTGACATTTCACTAGTGAAAATACAATTACAGATATCAAGAATTCTAGTTTTTACTAGTGGAAATTCAAATGTTGATATCAAGAATACATATTTCTGCGAGTAATGACATCATTGTTGATATCAAGCATTAACATTTTTACTAGTGGAAATGTAATTCTTGATATCAACAATTGTCATTGTTACTAGTAGAAATATAATTCCAGATATCAAGAATTAACAATTTTACTAGTGAAAATTGAATTGTTGATATCAAAATTTCATATCCTGGGAATGATTAAAAGTCAAAACGGCTTGCCTATTGCCTTTCCCAGGATATAAATTGCTGATATCAAGAATTCTAGTTTTTACTAATGGAAATATAATTCTTGATATCAAAAATTAGCATTTTACTAGTGAAAATTGAATTGTTGATATCAAAAATTAACCTTGTTACTAGTGGAAATGTCATTCTTGATATTAAAAATTGCCATTGTTACTAGTGGAAATGTAATTCCTGATATCAAGAATTAGCATTTTAACTAGTGAAAATTGAATTGTTGATATCAAGAATTCATATCCTGAGAATGAATAAAAGTCAAAACGGCTTGCCATATAGTTTCGATATTTCTTGAGGGGGTTTAGAACGAGGAAAAAAAAGATCGGACGGGGACGGGGCCTAAACCAGTATGAGACAGTTTTATTTTCTTTCCTGTGTGGTATTTGTGGTGGAAGGTGAGTCACATTCTGTTTATCTAGTAGTTATTTTCAGTCTCGATTTAAACCCGGAAAAATAAAGTGCGTGTCTGCTATTGACTTAGCTGTTTGCTATAACTTGAGTATCTCTTAACAATAACATACATGATTGTATCCCTTTTCTAGAGGTTGTGCTTAAGTCGTTCAACTATGGTGCTGATGACGGTCTGTACTATTATTCTTCCACTAGTTCAGGGGCTGCAGCCGCAAATGTTTTTCCAAAAGCCCCGAATCTTTAATGTTTGAGGGTTCTTAACAGTGCTGTCAAAATATCATTTTTCTAATCTATCTATTAAAATATGTTAAACAGTTCAATATCACTTTTCTGCAGATTCCGGCAGCGCTTTCTCTCTTCTCTCCGACAGCGCGTTCACGCGCACCGCAGCTGTACACAGACACGCCTCTTGTGTCTCACAGGCCTCAAGACTCTCGTTCGGTTCGGTTGAAGGGTTTTTGTTGTGATAAAAACAACTGATATGACAACTTTAGCACATTGTTTCATAATGAACCGAAAATTTAAAACATACATGGCCTAAATGGTCTCTACGTCGTATTTTGCCAACGAACTAAAATCGAAACTGTGATATGGCTTTGTGCCTTTATAAACCAGCAAAATACAGTGATTAAGTACATATACAGTCTGTTTGTGCTGCATGTTTTAGAGAACTGCGCACATTTGCTCACGAGATCAGCCGGTGATCAAAATAAGAGCTCGAGGGTTTATCTCTACTGTATTGTAAACAGGGCCGTTTCTAGCCTTTTTGGCACCCTAGGCAAGATTCCTATTACATCCCCCCCCCCCACCACCACCACCAACACCACACACACACACACACACACACACACACACACACACCAACACCACACACACACACACACACACACACACACACAAAGACAAAGAACTAGTCCCTCATTTATAAACAAAGCAAAACGATTGTCATCTATTTTTGTGAGTTAATTCTACTAGCTCTCTGCAAAAATATTTATAAGAACCCATGCATGAAAAAAAGATGAAAAAAAGGTTTAACATATATTTCAGAGCAAACTGAAACTCTTAAGGTAGTTAAAATTGTATTCTACTCACAAAAATGATAGTTCATAAAATAAACTACATGAAACTGTTATTAGTTTAACTCTAAATACAATGTAATGAAGATGGTATATTGGTGTTCATGTAGCCTACAGAAATAAAATATTTTTAAGAATGTTTTTTTTCTCCAAAGTTAAAAAATGTGTTGAATAGCAATACACCACTCATTTATGTTCTATAATTTTTTAGCTCCTCTTCCTACTGTAGCATCTGCCTTGAGTTTCTCCAAAAATGTGATGATTGTTTGTACCAATAATATAAAACTCTCCAGCATAAACAGATTCTCATAATCTACCCAAATCACAATGCCTGTCTGTGACTTCAACTGCACTATTAGCTACAGCATGAAGAAATGTAGCCTATATATTTGATGTTTTTAAGTTATTTCTTGATATGCACTGAATTCATGTAAACAAAAAAAAAAAAAAAAAAATATATATATATATATATATATATATATATTTTTTGTTTTTTTTTGTTTTGTTTTTCTGTTGAAACTATGTTCGTTTGGCAGGTCCACGCTGGTTGTCAAACTTGTCATAGTTATGGTACTATCACAGCCATCTCTGATAATATTTTTTATTTAACTTTATTATGCAATAAATTAATATTCCGTTGCTGAAATGAGCATGACGTGGTAAATCTATCCGTGTTAATATGCAGTGTCATGTTTTGCTCGTGATGATGGAGCGACTTGTAGTAGAAGAGAACAATTAACCAATTAGTAACATACCTGCATATTTCGCGTTCTTTTTCTTATCCTCTTTCTGAAACTAAAACACTTAATCCAGGTAAGCCCGGATGACGACGTTCCCTGCCGCCTTCTACGTCTCATTTCTCTATTCTCTTATTAACAGCAGCGGTTGAATCTGAGAGCTCACTTAACATCCCGACGCGATCCACTATCACCAGGAGACTTGTCACTCAGATAATCGCAAGTAACGTTAGCCTAATCATAATGCCTCAAAATAGCAAAAGTACGAAATAATAATATTAGTAATAATAATAATAATGATACAATAAATAAAAAAAATTCTTGGTGGGGCGGGAGCTCTCACTGGCGCCCCCCAGCTGTTTGCGCCCTAGGCGACCGTCTAGCTTGCCTATGCCTATGCCATCATTCAGGTTGGATTTTAGCTTTAATGTACTTTTTTTTTTTTTTTTTAAACAAAGCAGCTGATATTGCTAGGCGCCGGTGTTTCAATGGAACCTTCTATTGAGTGTCGCTTCTTAGTGTATATTCTTTGACTGAGTCTTCAGCAGGGGTAAGCCGCGATTCTATTTCCTTCCTCAAACACTTCACTTCCTCTCTCCAAGTTCTACTTCCCATTTATAATTTCCTCCTAAATTTTCCTTTCCAGATATGGGCATGGACGGGCGGAAGGCTCACTGAACTTTCCTCGCACTGCCATGAAGAGGGTTTTCATGAAATAAATAAACATACAAACAAACAAAGAAAAATAAATATAAAAGACACTCTCAATAAATGTCCAAACAGCGATTCTAGTACATCATGTTCATCGGGTTACTTTTGTGTACATTATCAGAAAAAAATAAATACATAAAGCTGTCACTGGGCCACTAGCCATTCAAAATTGTAAACTTCTGAACTTTATTTAACCCTACATTGTACATATCAGTACATTAAATGTACAAATTAGGCTACAACAGTATTAGCCCAGTACCTATTAGGGCTGTCAAACGATTATTTATTCAAAATAAAATTTGTGTTGACATATATTTGTGTATATTTATTTTTTATTTATATAGATACAAATTTTCATTATGTCTGAACATAAAACAAGGAAAATTGACAGCTCAATCAGTCAAACTAATGGATAAGCTTTATTTGTAGAGTGACCTCATGATTTGAATAATTCGTTTCAGGGTGCGTTCACACTTGTCATGTTTGGTTCGATTAATTCGAACCCTGGTGCGATTGCTCGGTTAGTGCGGTTCATTTGAACATATGTGAACGCTGCCATCCGAACCCTGGTGCGCACCAAACAAGCGGACCGAGACCGCTGAAAAGATGGGTCTCTGTCCGCTTCCAAACGAACTCTGGTGCGGTTCGAATGATATATGAACGCAACACAGACCAAAGACATGTAAACGAACCAAAAACAGGAAGACGAGACCCTAAAAAGGACAGAATCCTCACGCATGTTGGTTTTTCTCGTCATAGTCGCGAGTTTGCCCATCACAGTCATCAGACGCTCGTCTCCACGCAGCAGATTGTTTGTGTGTGTGACGGATGGATCCCCGATTCCCCGTCGCAGTTTTACACGTGTTATAAGCGCTTCACAAGTTCCCAGCTGGCCAAAATACCATCACATGCAGGCTACGCACACACAACGAGTGCATTTACCTCAGCAAACAGAATTGTTTTGGATGTTTCAGTAAGTTACGTCTCAAAATGGGCAATATGTCATAAAATCCGACCAATCAGGTTGTGAATGTATCCCTATGCCCCCTGGCGGTACACAGGGAATGAGACCAGAGGTTGTTTTTTGAATGGATGTCAATGGATGAGAGGCTTCACTATGCTGATTAAACAGCTTAATTAATCGACAGCCTCTTTGCTAATCTTCAGCATGTTTTGCACTAAACAATACTTTCATTGGGAACTATATGTAGATTTTAGCTTGATAAAAATTTATTTTTTTAAGAGAAGGCAGACTAGGGAACGTCGTGACTGATGTCACTGCCATTACATGATAGGCTGAGAGGTGCCACACGTGATTAAGTTAGCCGTTACGCTTTCTCCAATGGTAAGAGATACAGACCCTCTCATCTCCCTATAATAATAATACGATCTCTGGCTCCACACACCCTCCGAGAGACCAGCTGCCCTCTTAGTATCATGAATACATGCGCTACATTTTAACATATCCTGCTGCTCACTTTACGACTTAAATAGACATATTATCTATATAATGTCTGTAGGCTTGATATTTGCTGCTGTTATGATTATCATTGTCATTATTATTATATCAATATATAACAATGTATAACAATCAAATCAATTTGTGTTCAGGACCGTGAACTGAATCAATTTAAGAAAGTGGTGTCAGTGTTGATGGTAATAAATATAGAGATAATTACATGGAAAACCAATTATAAATATTTCAGTAATTAAATCTAATGCACAAAACATAATTCTTAGATCAGGGCTGGCAAGTGGTGGCTCTGTTGCTTGGAGAGCGCCCCCTTCTGGCAGCTGACTCGCCAAAGTCTTGTCTCTTTTAATGCACAGCATAGACAGCAGGTTCACAAGAACACCTGAGGGCTGTTTCATAAAAGATGCTAAGAAAAGCGAGGATTAAACTCCAAAACCTGACTTGAATTAACCTAACAAATAAGTTGGGGCTAAAGCGGTTTCATAAAAGGTAATTGAAGTTCACGCAGTCCCGCTAATTCGATCCTGGTTTACCTAGTCAAGATAATTTAGCGTGCACGCTTTTTTTAAGCAGCCCTAGAGGTCGATCATGGATCAAATCGATTCACCATAGGAAACGGCATGCATTTTGTGCTATTTTATGCGTTTGAGACATAGTTTTTTCCTCAGTGCATAACTTACTTTTCACAAGTTTATTCTCCATCTGTAAATGTTAGAAAGTCATGCAAATATTTCCCTTTTGCTACTAAACTTCACAGTGAACGAGCGCTGCTGCGCGCATGCGCGCTAAACAGACGGAACGCAATAGAAGCGCAATTATTCTAAAATATACATTTCGCTAAAATATTTGATGTTGGACATTAAATGTGCCTTATGTACACTTTCAAACCTTCAAGTAAGTGTATTTTTATGACAGTAACTGTAAATGGACTATTGTAATGGGGTAAATCAATATACTTTGGGCCAATTACTGAGTTTAGATTCATCTTACCAATTAAAATTTAGTCTGTGCATATTTATTTTATTTTTTAATTTTGTAATTTTAATTTCTGCTCTTGAAATAACCATAAAGGTACTACAGCTGCCAAACAAAACAAGAGAGAAATGTATTCATATATTTTAAAACATTAAAATACACACACACACACACACACACACACACACACATATATATAGACCAGAGTATAGATTAAATATGGGCCTTGGAAAAGGCTAGCTGACTTTATTGTGCTTTGACTACAGTGGGTAGTTCCACTGTGGACAACAACCATACATGCCACTTCAGCAGGCTGCATCTTACTCTGTCACTCTTTTCATAGCTTTTGCTGGCTCTGAAACACTCACTTGGTATTTCTCCTTCTCTTTGTCTAGCAAAAAAATCACTCATCACTTAATGAAAGATTAAAAATTAAGGCCTGATTGTTTCATGGGCCTTGTCACAGGTCTATTGACTTTGAATTTCTGTGTTACTATATTTTCACACTTAAAACAATGATTTGGTAATCCTCGTGTATTCTTCTGTGCTAAGAAATAAGTCTCCTGACAGTTCTCTCCCAAGTGCTTCCATTGGTGTCAGCATTAAGTCTGAGAATGATTCAGTGGGATATATAACACTTCATTTTTAAGAAATTACTTCTCTTTAAATGTTTTGGTTCATCATACTTACCTTTTAATAATAATAATAAAAAGCCTTAAACTTACACCAATTTTTTTTATTTATTTAGCACTATTTAGTAAATGTGTGTGTGTGTGTGTATATATATATATATATATATATATATATATATATATATATATATACGAAAATATATATTATTAAAATCAAATAATTGTATGTGAGAGAGTCAGCTGTAATATCATTGCGTTCCTATTGGTCAGTGTTAGAGGAGCTCAGCTTAGCCTGACAGTTAGCCTGCTCCAGACCAGGCTAGTTTCCCAGCATAAGTTGCCAGAGTAACTGAGTTTGAACTAATTTAAGTTTGTTTTATGAAACAGAATTTGCTGACAACAAGTCTGACTAAGTAAAATAAGCCTGGCTTGTTTTCTAATCTTGTTTTATGAAACAGCCCTCTGGCCTCCGTTAATGAACAACAAACACAATTTAGCTGATTATTATTACTATCAACACCATTAAGCCATCATAATTATTTAATACAATTGTCATGCTTAAATAGTAAGTTATAGTATATTATTATATTATATTATACATAATTGGAAGTATTATTCACAATTCTTAACTAATATATTGATATATGATGATATACGGTGATAATATGAGTTATAACAGTTAGGCTATATTTATATTGACAAGTATCATAAGCTTAGAAAGAAACATCTACATTGTATATGTGTGTAATGTACTACACTGTAAAACCTAACTGTGGAATTCACTAAATGAAATAAGTTCATTTTACTTAAAACTTTAAAAAAGTTAATTCAATATATATAATATATACTTAGATGTAATTGTTAAGGAATAATGTATGATATATGTCAGATATTGTATATAAATATATTGTTTTTTATATTAGTAACCATTCATTAGGATGAATAGAGGGTGGGATTAAATAAATTCATCTTCTTCCCACTCCTTTTCGAGGTATAATAATATATAAACCGTGAACATGTCTGAAATATAGTAATAGATACTGTTATTCTGATTATTTATTTTGTTTGTTTGTTTTCTTTACCCAGTGTGGGTAGAATGTATAATAGTGTACAATATATTTATTTTTCTGTGTACAATCCTTTTATTTCTATGGCTCGAAATAAAGTAAAGTAACCAAAATAGTCTAGAAAATTTGAAAAAGTCTTTTTATTATGGATTATTCCATTTTCAAATAAAAATTTCCTGATAATTTACTCTGTCTTTCTTTCTTCATTATACTACAATACACTACAGTTTACTGTAGTAAAAACTAAAGTATACTACAGTATTTATTAGTTCACTATAGCTATAGCCTTCATTAACAAAGTGATGTAAATACTATAATATATAGGCCTACAGTATACTACAATTTACTATAGTATGGTTCAAAAACACTATTTATAAAATAAATACTAGTATTTATTTTACAATTTACTACATTTTCTAATGTACTGGATGTAACTTTTGATACTTTGTGGTAAAAGTGGCTCTCCTATTGACTTGTGTGGCTCTCATGAAAACAATAGTGAAGCCCACTTCACTAAAGCATCATGGCAATATTTACTCTTTTGATCTAGCACTACGCAAAGCATGCTGGGAGGTAATAATCTACCACCAGTTTCTGTTAATGCATAAAAAAACCCATCATTCATGCAGTCCCAACACACATGGATGGCATTTATTAACCCCCCTGGAGACATATGGATTACTATTTTTATGGATGGATGCATTATTTTTTACTTCAAAACCCCCCATTCACAACCATTATAAAGCTTGGAGGACTAAGGATTTTTTTTTTAAATATATCTCTGATTGCGTTCTTCTGAAAGAATATAGTCATGTACACCTAGGATGGCTTGAGGGAGAGTAAATCATGGGACAATTTAATTTTTGGGTGAACTATCCCTTTAATTCATAAGAATCACAACAGATTTGTAATTTCTAGTAGCATCTGCTCCATATTCTGCACTGCATTGTGGGATTCTGAATAATCGTTTCAATCTTTCTATGCAAAACAGTGCATTTTGCTTAATAAACTTGAGCCAGTACTGTTAAATATTTGGTTTTTAACAACATTTTCTGATTTGTCTACAGGGGTGTTTGGTGCTGATGGAGTGAAAGCAATATCAGCAAAAGTAGGAGAAGATGTCATTCTACACACAGATGATGCTGAAGTACAGAGAGCTGATGAGCTGTTATGGAGGATTCAAGGTGAAAAAAGTTTCATAGCACAGTTCGATAGAGAAATCAACAAAGTCTTGATAAACACAAATGACAAGAGATTCATTGGGAGACTGCTGCTGGATAAGACGACTGGATCTCTGACTATCAAGAACATCAACACCACAGACTCTGGAGTTTATGAACTACAGATAAGCAGCCAAAGTCGGGACAAGACAAAGATATTCAGTCTTACTGTACACCGTGAGTAACTCCATGTGATCATTATGTGTGAAAGATGTGTTGGAATAATCACAGTAAAACACAACAGCCCTTCTGTAAACTGAATGATTAGCAACTCATAAAGAGGCTTAAAAAAATCAGTGCATTGTTCAGAGCCAAATGAAGTATTTGTAAATTAAATATTAAAATTAAAAATAGACTTTTATGGGTCTCTTTGCAACCAAAAGCAAAACTTTTGGCAGGTGTAATTCAGAATTGAGTTTGGTGTGGAATTATCAAAACCTTTAAAGCAATACATATCCGATACAGGACCTGACATTTATATGAAACTCTTGTCCTGAGAACAACATTCAGTCATTCATATTACTACCTTTTAGCTTTTGTACCTTTTTCCTGACTGTGTGATAGAGTTAAAGGGTTAGTTCACCCAAAAATGTAAATTCTGTCATTACTCTCCCTCATGAGTTCCGCACCTGTAAGACTTTCGTTCATCTTCAGAACACAAATTGAGATATTTTTGATGAAATCCGTTGGCTCTTTCAGACACTTTCAGATGCCCAGAAAGGTACTAAAAACATATTTAAAACAGTTCGTGTGACTACAGTGGTTCAACCTTAATGTTATGAAGCGACAAGAATACTTTTTGTGCTCCAAAAAAACAAAATAACAACTTTATTTAACAATATCTAGTGATGGGCGATTTTAAAACACTGCTTCATGAAGCTTTACGGATCTTTTGTTTCGAATCAGTGGTTCAGAGCGCCAAAGTCACGTGATTTTAGTAAATGAGGCTTTGTTACGTTATAAGCGTTTTGAAATTTCAATGGTTCACGTGACTTTGGCAGTTTAATTCACTCTCCGAACCACTGATTCGAAACTAAAAATTTGTATAGCTCAGAAGCTTCGTTTTGAAATCGCCCATCACTAGATATTGTTGAATAAAGTTGTTACTTTGGCCCAATCCCAATTCTCTTTTATAGAAACAAGAGTGGCAATGTGTAGGGGTGAAAATATTCCCCTTAGAAATGGAACACCACTACTACACCATTACACACGTCATCATAGTTTCTTTTATTAGTGTTTCTTTTATTAGTGTTTATTAGTGTACTATTCAAATTAGTTTTTGAATAGTTGCTTTTCCATTGGGCCAAACTGTTTGTTTAACCGTTGCATTTCGTGCCGAGCCGGCCGGTACGGATATGGTTTCGTTTTCTACTGTGGCGCTGCGATAATGGAACTTTTTGCAATGTAATACAAATGAGTCAGTTTTTGCCTTGGTAATGCAAGAGTTTACAGACAATATAATATGTAAATAGTGACCGCGCTATGAAGGATGACCAGATATTTCTTTTAACTGTATTATTCAGCTGTGTCAAATAGCACTTTTAGCAAGCTATGGAGAAACTGGCAGCCAGGTTACACACAAGTGATCGTGCACCGTCGAAAATTACGTCATGCGGAGGGCTCCCGGCTGGCCGCACACCTCGTCTGCGCGCAGCCCAAATTTCGAGACGGCGCGGGTGGTGCGCGTACAACAGCGCATGCGCAAGCAGGAAAGAACAGTCCACTAGGTGGCAATACACACAGTACTGAGCACAATGTGCAGTCGTTGAAGAAGAGTGTGTAAAGAACGATTCAAAAATAAGATGAGCCTTTGGGCCTTTGTTTTTGTTTTGTTTTTTCATTAAGGTTGAACCACTGTAGTCACATGAACTGTTTTAAATATGTTTTTAGTAGCTTTCTGGGCATCTGAAAGTGTTAATTATCTTGCTGTCAATGGAGGCCTCACTGAGACATCAGATTTAATCAATATCTTAATTTGCGTTCCAAAGATGAACAAAGGTCTTGCGGGTGTGGAACGACATGAGGGAGAGTAATTAATAACAGAATATTCACCCTTTAAATAATTAATTGATTTGGTAAAGGAACTCATTACTCTTATAGACACCAATTCAGAAAAAGTCAGGTTAAATACATACATTTAAAAGTCTAAATGTTTAAATGAGTAACAACATTATAATCTCTGTTTAGAAATGGTGTCTGTTTGTTTTCCAGCTGAGGATGTCATTGTTCAAGTGTCTGTGATGGAAGGAGATTCAGTCACTCTAAACATTAATGATAATGAAGTACAGAAAGATATGGAGCTGAAATGGAAGGTGAAGCCTAAAGATGAAAAGGTTTACAAAAGCATTAAAAAAGATTTAAGAAAGGCAAAACTGGATCTCTGACCATCACAAACATTATCATCAAAGACTGCGGACTTTATCGACTAGAGAGCAGACTAGAATCTTGCCTTGTATTTGATGTCACTGCTCGTGCTGCTGCTGTCTAGTTGATAAAGTCCACCGTCTTTGATGTTAATGTTTGTGATGGTTGGAGAAGCTACGGTAGCTGTCTGGTCGACATGTTGTTGTATGAGACAGCAGAGAGTAGCCATTCAAGCAATGAGGTTTCTTCTTACTTCTAACAAAGGACGGTCTCTGCTTCTAATAAACCAGACGACTACTACTACTATCACAGACCCGCCAGGCTCCACCATCAGCCAATCACAGCGCACTCCCTCACCAGTTCTAATCACACACACCTGTTCCCACACATCAGCACCCAATCACCACAGATACTTAAGCGCACCACACACCTCAGTCAGTTGTCTGGTCTCGTTTATGCGAAGGACTCTCCATGTTATGTTCCAAGACTTCGTTGTTACTTACCTTCTCTCTTTCCCCAGTCTTTGTGCCTTGTCATCTGTGTGTGAGTTCACCTACCGTCTCTGTGAGTCCAACCAGCTAACAAATCATCTGCCATCCACGATCCGTCAACCTGTAAGACAAAGAACAGTATCAGTATTTCAGTTACCACACTGCAAAGACTCTATATACCATTCACCTGCCTGTTCATCTGTTTCATCTGCTGTTTGTCAATAAACAACCATCTACTTGCATACCTGTTGTCTCCGAAACTTCTGTCCGTAACAGAAGACCAGACAAACACCAACCGGCAAACAGCATGAGCTCTCCGGATCCCTTTCAGGACCTCATGGATGGTCTCCGTCGAGTAATATTTTATGAGAGAATATGCAGGACAGGAGTTGGAGCCTTAAAATCTTTGCAGATTTCTCCAAATATGGCATATCCAATAATAGTATTGTATTATTGTCAGGAACCTAAGTAATTATACTAAAAGAGACAAACAAACAAACAAAAACAAATAAATAAATATCAAAACAACCAAAAAAGAAATAAAATGAAATATTTTTATGACATGATGGAATTACTTTGTAAATGTATGTGCAGGATGAACATGTTGCTCTTTAACTCCAAAAACATGAAATATTTGTATTCAAAGTAGATTCATGATTGACCCTGAATGATTCATAATTGGAAGTGGAGATTTATTCTGCAGGCAATCTCTTTTGAAATTTAAAAAAAGATTTAAAAAAGTTGTTAATTACCATTTCACACTTAAATTAGAATTTGAGGCACGTTTTTAGGGTTTTGGCTCTTTTTTTTGTACTTGTACATTTAAAGGTGTATTAGGTTAAAATTACTTATAGAATTATAAACATAATCTCTCTGTTTAAAAATTTCTGTTTGTTTTTATATGTTTGTTGTTGAGACAGATGGACTGAAGTCAGTGTCAGTGATGGAGGGAGAAACTATCCCTGGTGTTACTCAGATCTTCACTGATCGCTTAAACAGCACCGCCGCGAGCCGGAGTAACATTAACCTGAATAAGGAGACCGGAGAAATCAGAAACATCAAAGGAGATCAGTCTGGAGATCTTGAAGCGAAGATCAACAACAACAGTATGGCCTTACCCAGAAAATTCAGTATTAATATTAGCGGTCAGTTGCTCAAACCTTCGATAATGTTATGGTATTAACTCAAATTTACACTAAAAGAGACAGAAGATACTGGACAAGATCTGATCAATTGTTGGGCGGATTTACAGTTGTTTCTCTGTTGTTAATCAAATTTTTACACTTTTAATATACAAATATCTCTAGTATTTTGGTCTCTTCTAAACAGTGGTTTCTGAGAGAATTTCAGTGAAGCTGATAATTCACATGAGAAGGATGCAATACTAATGCAATACTAGAAACTGCAGTTAAAGCATGACCATTGGGCAGTGAAATGCTTATTGGGTCAGCGGGGTCAGACAAAAACAGGTGGAGAAGAAAAGAGACATGTTAACTGCAAAAGAATTAAAGGATTAGTTCACTTTTAAAAAAATTTTTCCTGATAATTTACTCACCCCCATGTCATCCAAGATGTCCATGTCTTTCTTTCTTCAGTCGAAAAGAAATGATGGTTTTTGATGAAAACATTCCAGGATTATTCTCCTTATAGTGGACTTCACTGGGGTTCAACGGGTTGAAGGTCCAAATGTCAGTTTCAGTGCAGCTTCAAAGAGCTCTACATGATCCCAGACGAGAAATAAGGGTCTAATCTAGAGAAACCATCGGTCATTTTTTTTAAAAAAAAAAAAAATGTAAATGTATATGCTTTATAAACACAAATGATCTAAGTGCCTCCGCCAAAACTGCACTTTCGTATTCTCCAAAAAGTTTACGCTGTATGTCCTATGCCTTTCCCTATTCTACTTACGGAACAATCCATTTTTTTCCGTAAGTAGAATAGGGAAGGCGTAGGACATACAGCGTAAGCTTTTTGAAGAATTCATTTTATTTGGAAAATTTTATTTGAAAGTGAACTAATCCTTTAAGAAATAAGGTGAAGAATCAAGTGTGAAACCATCAGGAACCCTTTAGTCAGCGCCACCATTTCCCAGAACTGCAACCTACCTGGAGTCTCCAGAAGTGCAAGGTGTCAAAATCTCAGACTTAGTTTAGGTAAAAATCCTAAAAAATTACCCCCACTTAAGTTTTCATTAGGGATGCACCGATATGAAAATTTTGGCTAATAACGATAACTGATAATTCTTTAGATTTGAAAACGGATAACCGATATATTGATTTAGATTTATCAGCCAATATTTGTATGTACTTTTTGGAAGCCTGATTACAAAAACAAAAGTCTCACCATTAAAAGCCATGAGCAAAAAACACATTTATAATGTTCTCATTATAATTTTATTTAGCCTATATGACAGACTTGCGCTGTACATGATGCACTTAAAGGGTCATGAAACCCCCCTGTTTTAGCCACACCTCAAAGCTCAAAAAAAGTCTGTTAAAATGGGCGTGTAAAGCGCTGGAAAAGTGGGAGTGTAGGGGGGGGAGAGGGGAGAGAACAACCAATGAAGCACAGACATACAACACACTCATTAAACTGAATAATAAATATTAATATATGAGCACGGAGAGAATGACAACAAACTCCCAAGCACAAGGGAGAAATGCGAAAGAATATTTAATAGGGCGAATAACAGGCTACTTTGATTACGTTTACGAGCACTGCAGTCTCAAAATCAGTCTTTTAGAATAATCGTGTCGTCGCGTTCAGATAGGCTACACCACTGTATCAGTGTCCAGTTTGCACATATAATTCATTTGAAGAAGACTTGATGAAATGTGTGTGCATAACTACACCGTGCTGGTTAATGTTTGGTGCAGGAGAATGTGTGAAATAAAAACTTTAAACACGGATACTTTATTCTGTATGAGCTATGTGCCACGTGGCTAGTGATGTTAAACACAACGAAGCTCCGATCATATGCGCGCTCCGCCTGTATATCATAACAATCGTATTTTTCATGTGTTCGTATTCAAACTCCAGTTCTGACCGCATCGTGAGCAAAATACAAACAACACTCATGTGCTGCTGTGCTGAGGGAAACAGCCTACGGCTCGCGTGTTTGAACGCAGCTAGAGCAGGCGGAGGTGAATGAGCCGCACTTTTGTGACATTTGAATTCTCCGCTGTAATGCGATCTCATGCAAACATATTTTCCATTTGTGCTGGTACAGCAAAACAATCCACATGCGCACAAACCTCTGCTCTGGTCATGCATAATACCGCAATTATAATCTTATGCATACTACAGCGCAGTGATTGGATTAAATGAGCTTTAAGTCATGAATAAATGCAGAAACTGTTGACGTCAGCATGTTCGACCAGCCCATACTTGGAGCCAACCAGCACTCCGGATCCTGCCGGTAGTACACGATGACGTCAGATTTTGTGACGTTGCTCCGACTTTGCTTTTCAAACCAGAAGATAGAAAATCGCTCTGAAAAATGCACAAATAACTAATTTTAACTTTTAAATAATTAAGTACCTTTAGTGTTTTCAATGATGTATAGCCTATACATATCTGTTCACAGCTCAAAAAATGTGTTGTGGGGTTTCATGACCCTTTAACTGTATTTTCCTTTTTGAAGTGATTTTTAATCATATTTCAAGCAATTAAAAACCACTGTACATCTGAAGTGTCAACCAGTGTACATCTGAAGTGTCATCAACCAGTGTACATCTGCATGCCTAGTTCTTAAAGGGTGATGAAACCCCAAAACACTTTTTTTGAGATGTAAACAGATATGTATAGGCTGCACATCATTGAAAACACTAAAGGTAACTAACGGCGACGACACGATTATTGTAACAGACAAAAGACTGATTTTGAGACTGCAGTGCTCGTAAACGTAATCAAAGAGCTATTATTAGCCCTATTAAATATTCTTTCGCATTTCTCCCTTGTGCTTGGGAGTTTGTTGTCATTTTCTCCGTGCTCATATATTAATATACATTATTCTGTATAATGAGTGTGTTGTATGTCTGTACTTCATTGGTTGTTCTCTCCCCTCTCCCCCCTCTACACTCCCACTTTTCCAGAGCTTTACACGCCCATTTTCACAGACTTTTTCAAACTCAGAGGTGTGAATGACCAGGGTAAAACAGGGGGGTTTCATGACCCTTTAATGCAGAGTATTAATGGAAACAGCTGTGAATTTATATGTGCATTAAATTGTAGCTGTCTCAGCAGGACATGTGTAGTTGTAATGTATTCCCTTACCAAAAGGTGTTTTGAGTGAGCTATTAGTACAGCTATATAGGTTAACTACAGTTAAAAGTATACTTTTATACACTAAAGAGTGGGCCAATTTGGTCTCAAGTATAAGGTGACCAGATTTCTGAAATCTGGGACATTTCCTATTTGGGTGGACAAAATATCACAGAAATCTCATTTGTTATTATCTATTGATTAAAAAACGGGAACAATACATTTTTGAATGTTTTTGATTTTATTATTAGGATTTTTTGTCTGGTTTTAATACAATTGACCAAAAGAATTGTATTCAGGGAATCAGGCCTCTTCACCTTCAGTCCTGGAGGGCTGGTGTCATGCAGACTTTAGAAACAGTCCCAGTTTAAAGGTGCCATAGAAAATTGAATTTACCTCGGCATTGTTGAATAACAAGAGTTCAGTACATGGAAATGACATACAGTGAGTCTCAAACTCCATTGTTTCCTCCTTCTTATATAAATCTCATTTGTTTAAAAGACCTCAGAAGAACAGGCGAATCTCAACATAACACCGACTGTTACGTAACAGTCGGGATCATTAATATGTACGCCCCCAATATTTGCATATGCCAGCCCATGTTCAAGGCATTAGACAAGGGCAGCCAGTATTAACGTCTGGATCTGTGCACAGCTGAATCATCAGACTAGGTAAGCAAGCAAGAACAACAGCGAAAAATGGCAGATGGAGCAATAATAACTGACATGATCCATGATATCATGATATTTTTAGTGATATTTGTAAATTGTCTTTCTAAATGTTTCGTTAGCATGTTGCTAATGTACTGTTAAATGTGGTTAAAATTACCATCATTTCTTACTGTATTCACGGAGACAAGAGCCGTCGCTATTTTCATTATTAAACACTTGCAGTCTGTATAATTCATAAGTGAAGTCAAGTCACCTTTATTTATATAGCACTTTTTACAATGCAGATTGTATCAAAGCAGCTTTACATTGATAACTGGTACATAATTTTGCTACACAGCAGCTCTTCAAGAATAGTGTCATAAACAACTTCATTCTTTATAAATCTCTCCAACAGTGTGTAATGTTAGCTTTAGCCATGGAGCACTATCAAACTCATTCAGAATCAATGTAAACATCAAAATAAACACTGTACTTACGCGATTAGACATGCTGCATGACGAACACTTTGTAAAGATCCATTTTGAGGGTTATATTATCTGTGTGAACTTTATTTATGCAATGTATTATAGAGTCGCGAGCTTGGGGGCGGAGAGCGCGACGATTTAAAGGGGCCGCAGCCTGAATCGGTGCATATTTAATGATGCCCCAAAATAGTCAGTTACAAAAATTAATAATAAAAAATCTATGGGGTATTTTGAGCTGAAACTTCACAGATACATTCAGGGGACACCTTAGACTCATATTACATCTTGTGAAAAAGAACAAAAAAAATCTAAATTACACTTTGTGAAAAAAGTAATCAACACAATTTAACATTGCCAACATTTAACATTTACCTCCAGTTTTTTAGCACTAAAGAACATGAGCGTGAATCACACAGTATCCGCCTTTGATCTTATGGGTGTCTGATCCACGAGAAGACCGAACCGTCCGTCTCGACTGGTTTGGACACTTCTGTCACTTCAGCTGCCTCCTTTACTTTCAAGGCGAACCGTTTGCCTTCTTCACTTATTAAAGTAACTGATTTACTCAACGAGGCACACAATTTGAAGAATCATTTATGTTTAGTGCACAAATGAGTTACGTGTCAAAGTGTGATTGTTTGATGTTAAATGTTAAGGTTATTCCCTGAGAAACCATTTCTGTTTGTTCTCCAGGAGTGTTTAGTGATGAGAAAGACGTTTTGTTTTTGTCCTCTCACACCAAGAATAACTATATTATCATCCACACCAACAGACAGTAACGTTTTGTTCATTCAAAGTGTCTGTTTCACTTGTGAAGGATTGTGAATCAGATAATTACTGTTACTGAAACAAAATTATTCCTGTTTGAAACACATTTGGGTTATATAGTGCTGATGTTTGTAGTGTTTGTTATAGATCAGACACATTCACATTAGTGACTGTCTTTATCATTTCAGATTCAGGTTCCTCAGCTGCTGTATCAGGCATATGTGGGGTCAATTTTGGTCTGCTGGTTTGGGCTGCAACTGTTTTGTTACTGCTAGAAGTACAAGTAACCAAACATGTGAGTATTACACTACAAGTGTTTGAAAACGATTCCCTTATCATGAACACAAATTTGTGAAAACAGTGACGTCGTGTGTATTATGTCTTTCTTTACAAAATGACATCGCAAACTACTAATACAGCATTTTTAGTTATGTTCACGGATTTGTTTGAACTGGCATTATTATCAACACTATTTTCATTTTTAACCAGGTGTTTTACTGTGAATCTTTCTGTAACAGGTTTCAGAAAAAGGATTAGGATGAATAATAAGGAGAATCAACTCCCAACAGAACATAATCATCATCTGTAATAATGTAAACACAGGCTTTGCATGGCATACTGATTTTCTTGTATTAATCACACTAGGAACATCTTGTAATGAAGCTTAAAAAATGAGACCTTCACCAACTTTGTCTATAGCTTGTAGCTTCACCAGGAAAATCCAAAGGATGTCAGGTTTACACACTCCAGAAAGCCTCTCTTTCGTTCAATGACACTTGAAATGAATGACTTAAAATGGTAACCTCCAGACACCATGGAAACACAACCACACCACAAATGGGATGATGGATATGCAGATGGATTTATTCCTTAAACAGAGTAGTGTGAGGCAATGTTAGTATATACAGACATCAGAAGGCCTACTCGCCAGCAGCCATATCACCCTGTAGCCCAAGACTGGTTGCCCACTGAAGCTAAGCAGGGCTGAGCCTGGTCAGTACCTGGATGGGAGACCTTCTGGGAAAACTAGGTTGCTGCTGGAAGAGGTGTTAGTGAGGCCAGCAGGGGGTGCAGCAGCAGCAGTAGGAAGCATGGCTTTACTGCATTTGTGCTATGTCCTGGTTGAGAAATGTTCTATTTCAAGCTCAACTTAAAGTAAGGATTGTTTTCTTTCCTGCTATTTAAATTTGACTGTTGTCAGCCTGTTAATAATGTTTGTTGTCAATATGTTATTGGATTTGTTTGTTGATATATATTGAGCAATTGTATGTAAGCTGTGTTGGGTTTGATGCTCAAAGGTTGATACAGTTTATTTGTATGTATTTTAGAAGGACCCTTTATCGGTGACTTTAACACCGCATGGTGAGAGCTCAATATGGACTTAAAGCCCAGATGGATGTAAGCTTGTGGTTTTTGGCTTACTTATGGCTGTACTGCATGGGGAAAAAGTCTGGAGCTTGAACTATTATTGGTTGAATCGAATTCATCGTCAATAATTGGATTACTCATCATCTAAGGGACAACTACTTTGGATATTGTTTGATGAACTTTATACCCTCATGTTAAGACTCTCTCTCACACACACACCACCATTTTCACATTACAAAACTGTGTAACCTATTGCCCAACTTCTGCAATGCACCTATCCATTATATTGTTTTGAATGTAATTTGTCTTTTTCTTGCATTTTCTCTTTGTGTGGTGATTATTTTTTGTTTTCATGGTTGTATAAAAGAATGGTTGATTTATTTTGTGAGCATCTTTTCCTTCTTAATCTGTGGTTAGGCAAACTGAATCCCCCCTTAATTAAGTGGTATAACTAGTTTTGTGTTAAAAACGCATGAGACGGTTATAACACTATACTGTCAAAAAGCACTGTCCTTCGGATGAGACGTTAAACCGAGGTCCTGACTCTCTGTGGTCGTTAAAAATCCCAGGATGTCCTTCAAAAAGAGGAGGGGTGTAATCATCATGGCCTCCTAATCATCCCCATACACTGATTGGCTTCATCACCAATAAGCTGGTGTGTGGTGGGCGTTCTGGTGCAATATCACTGCCGTCGCATCATCCAGGTGGATGCTGCACATTGGTGGTGGTTGAGGAGATTCCCCCTTAATATGTAAAGCACTATGAGTGTCCAGAAAAGCGCTATATAAATGTAAGGAATTATTATTATTATTATTAATGGTGCTTGCAAAGCATCATTATTGTTCTCTTGCATACTTATTAATGATGCTTGCCAAAGGCGAAGCATCATTATTGTTATTTCTAAATCCTTATTATTATTCTTCCGGACAAAAGTTTGAAGCGCTACTCCTCCCGCAGCTTTTGTCACAGACCCGCGAATGAGGCGTCAAATTGTGCGGATTATTGAGGAATGGTGTGCTATGACTTTTATAAGTGATCGGGTGTATGGGTGTAAAGTTAACATTCGAATACGCTGTAAACTCATAGGAAGGCACATGTAACGTACTATAAACTCTAAATTGCATTAAACTCTGATTGTTAAATCACTGTTCAATAGTTCTTTTTTTTTTTGCATGAACACACAGTGTCATTGCATGTGAAGGCAATTAGCATAGATATTGCCTAGTATACATTTAAGTACACATGCATTCTAAATCAATTTGTGAATAAATTCACAAATTACACAACAAACATTTAAATTAATAATCACAGATTGAAACAACATACCTTAAACAGAGTAGAGTGAGGCAATATTAGTATACGCAGACATCAGATGGCCTACTCTCTCATCCCTGCATGGACACGTGCAAACTAAATACTAAATTTAACATGGTTAAAAGTACCACTTTCAAAGAAAATACGCTAATCACACGGGTACAAGTTATGACAGAAACTCTTAACAGTGTTTTAACATCATAAATGTAGTGATTACGATACAAAGAGACAGTTAATTCAGGATAAATATAAGAGAGAAAAACTACCTCTGCTTCTCCATTCGCATACACTGTGCGTCTGAGCGCAAAGCGACATATTTTTCTTCGGTGTCCCACCTACAACAGTTGATAGGAATTCCTGATCGGAACCATTGAAAATAGAACTTAATAAAAATTAATTTAATACAAGTTTTGCTAAATTTACAGAACATTTCTCCTTGGACATGAAAAAATGTCAAATTAAACAGATATCTCAGTCAATTGGCTACACATACAATATTCAGAATAATGCTGAAAGAGGCATTCTGCACTGTAATGTCAATGTGTCATACAAAAAAGATGAATGATACATTTTGAAAAGATACATGAATGTAGGCAAAGATGATATATTATGAAATGTAAGGGATAGCGAATTCCATAATTTAGGAGCATTAACACTAAATGACCCCACCTAGAGTGGAGAGCTGAAAACGAGGAATGGACAAAAGACTAAGCTCAGATGATCTGAGGGACCGGGCAGGAGAGTAGGAACAGAGTAGGTCAGACAGATATGGAGGCGTAAGACCATTTAATGCCTTAAACGTTAGGAGATCTTAAAATGAATACGTGATGCCACAGGTAGCTAGTGAAGATCATGCAGTAGAGGAGTAATGTGAGCAGAGCACCTGGTGGAGGTGAGAACTCTTGCTGCTGAGTTTTGAACATACTGTAACCTTGCTATGAGTTTTTTTAGGCAGGCCAAGAAATAGAGCATTGCAATAATCCAGATGTGATTTGATTAATGCATGAATTAAGATATTATGAAGATGGAAGATAAGTAAAATAAGACACCAAGATTACGGACAGATGAAGGCGGCTTAACATGAATCCCGTCAATTTCAAAGGACAGGTCCATCCTTTTGACTGAGGTAGCAGAGCTATTCATCAATATTTCAGTTTTGTTATTATTTAGTTTAAGAAAATTCAAGGACATCCAATGCTTGATATCCCTGATGCATGCAGTAAGTGAGTCAGGCAGGGATGGCCTATCAGAGCTGGTGGTAAGGTAGATTTGAATGTCATCAGCATAGAAAGGAAATTGAAGTCCATGCATGTGTATGATGTCACCAAGTGGAGAAATATAAATCATAAACAGAAATGGACCCAGAACTGAACCTTGAGGAACACCCTGTGAGACCGGAGCAGTGGCAGATTTATACCCTTGTATGGTGATGTAATATTTTCTGTCACTGATGTAAATGAGCCAGGAAAGGAGAGCTGAGCCAGTGATACCAATATCAGAAAGGCGAGAGATTAGTATTTCATGGCAGACTGTGTCATATGCAGAGCTTAGAGAAGAATCAGGATGTTTATTAACCCAGAATCCATGGACAGAAGAATGTCATTAACTACCGAAGAAGAGCCGTTTCAGTGCTATGTGAAGAGCGAAATCCTGACTGAAAAGGTTCAAAAAGGCCATTAGCGTTTATGTCAGATCTCAATTGTGAAGCCACAACTTTTTCAAGAATTTTACTTGAATGGTAAATTTGAGATTGGCCTGTAATTCTTCATGTTTAGATGCTCTAGGCCGTTTTTTCAAGAATGGGAGTCACTGCAGCCAGTTTTAATTCTGTTGAAACAATGGCAGGTGCTAAACTTCAGTTTATCATATGTGTTATGAAAGGTTCAACTTTAAGAACTCACATAGCAAAACAGTAGGTGTTGGGTCTAGCTGGCAGGATGTAGAATTGGACTTCACAATTAGATCACTTATGGCAGCAGAAGTAGTGAGAGTAAAAGCAGAGAGAGAGTTTGTTGAGTGAGCCGGGTCAGCTGACACCAAGTGAACATTTGAGTCAGGGGTGTCTTTGGAAATGGATTCAGTGATTGACTTCAATTTGTCTGAAAAGTAATGAGAAAAATTATTCACAAGCACCTCAGAGCCAGAAATAACATGTTGTGTAGGGTTGGTGAGTTTGTTGACCATAGCTAACTTTCTGATCATATTTTTTTTCCAAACACATTTTACCAATTTCAATCCACATCAATCTTAATAACTACTATTAATAATGTTTTTAATCATTTATAAGTGATATATAATTGTTCATGAAGGCTGGAAATGAAAAATGCCTTATATTCAGGTGTGCAGAATTATTAGGCAGGTTTGCTTTTACAGGCAAAATGAGCCAAAAAAGAGATTTAACTTAGACTGAAAAGTCAAAAATGATTAAATACTCACGAGAAGGACGCAATATTAATGCAATACTAGAAATTGCAAAGTTAAAGCATGACCAATGGACAGCAAAATGCTCATTGGGTCAGCGGGGTCATACAAAAACAGGTGGAAAAGAAAAGACACATGTTAACTGCAAAGAGTTAAGAATTAAGGTGAAGAATTAAGTGTGAAACCATCAGGAACCCTTTAGACTCCAGCGCCACCATTTTCCAGAACTGCAACCTACCTGGAGTCTCCAGAAGTGCAAGGTGTCTCAGAGACTTAGTTAGGTTAGCTAAAGAATCCTAAAAAATGACCCGCTCTTAATAAGAATCACAAGCTGAAGTGTTATAAAATACATGAAGACTGGGTTTTTATAGGCCTTATAGACAGACAGATTGAGAGTGACTCCTGAAGGACCAGCACCACATCCTCTTTTACCACTGTTTGAAGAATTTATCTTCCAGAATCTGGCAGTAAGTTTTGGAAGATCATTTTTAGTCCATCTCTGCAAGACGGACATTTCAGGATAAGAGAGGGACTAAAAGTAAACTCCCAAAACTTACTGCCAGATTTTGGAAGATAAATTCTTCAAACAGTGGTACAAGAGGATGTGGTGCTGGTCCTTCAGGAGTCACTCTCAATCTGTCTGTCTATAAGCCCTATAAAAACCCAGTCTTCATGTATTTCACAACATTTCAGCTTGTGATTATTATTAAGAGCGGGTCATTTTTTAGGATTCTTTAGCTAACCTAAGTCTCTGAGATCCTGACACCTTGCACTTCTGGAGACTCCAGGTAGGTTGCAGTTCTGGAAAATGGTGGCGCTGGAGACTAAAGGGTTCCTGATGGTTTCACACTTAATTCTTCACCTTAATTCTTCAATCTTTTGCAGTTAACATGTGTCTTTTCTTTTCCACCTGTTTTTGTATGACCCCGCTGACCCCATGAGCATTTTGCTTTCCCTTGGTCATGCTTTAACTTTGCAATTTCTAGTATTGCATTAGTATTGCGTCCTTCTCGTGAGTATTTAATAATTTTTGACTTTTCAGTCTGAGTTAAATCTCTTTTTTTGGCTCATTTTGCCTGTAAAAGCAAACCTGCCTAATAATTCTGCACACCTGAATATAAGGCATTTTTCATTTCCAGCCTTCATGAACAATTATATATCACTTATAAATGATTAAAAACAATATTAATAGTAGTTATTAAGATTGATGTGGATTGGAATTGGTAAAATGTGCTTGGAAAAAAAATATGATCAGAAAATCAGCTTGCCTAATAATTCTGCACACAGTGTAGTTTTAACAGGAGCATGTTTCTCAAGTATTTGGGAAATTGAATTATTATAGATGCTGCATATTTCTGATGGACAATTGGATAGTAAACAATCTGACAAGGTGGAAGCCCTTATTGAATCAGAGAAAGCAGATGGATCCACAGAACAGATTTTACAATAAGTGAGCATTTTTTTCAAAGGCAATATAGATGTAGGAAAACTAAAACTGAAGTTTAGGAGTTTGTGATCTGAAAAAGCAAAATCAGTTCCACTAACAAGAATATTATATAAGCCAGATGTACATATAAGATCCAATATATGACCCCTGGAGTGAGTAACAAAAGTTACATGTTGAGTTAGACTGAAACAATCCAGAACAGACATCATTAGATGTTAGATATTTATTCTTATTTATAGATATTTTGATAACCTCTTGACAAACTACAGCCAACTCTACACCTCCACGATGGAGACGAGGTTGGGTGAAATAGACGTACCCAGGTGGAGTTAGGAGATTTAAGTTGAAAAAGTCATTGGGCACCTGCCAGGTTTCCATCAAAAGTAGCATGTCCAGATTTGTGTCAGTGATAATGTCATTTAGCACTGATGCTTTATCCGTTAAAGAGCGAGTGTTCAGTTGCGCACATTGCATATCCAAAGATGCAATATTGCAGTGTCCAAGGACCAAGGTCTCAGATTTCCAAAGTTGATTACACGATTTTCCTGTTGTATTTTACTAGAAGCACGGGTGTTTGTACAGATAACTGGAATACTATTTGAAGATGAGCAGTGATAAGTCCCAAGTTTCTTCTGAGAGCGGTGTATGTAGCCGGGTCGGCATAAAATTCCAAGTTGTTTATAAGTGTCCGGAGCCAAGCGGGGAGGTGCTTTTAAAGTTCTAAGTTGAGAAAATTGCGGGAGAAGTCACTTTATTAACGTCAGCCAAAAACAGCACAAAAAGACCAAAGAACAGAACCTGCAAATAATTACCTACGTGTCGACATGATCAAAAACCAATGGGACCCAGACAACAACTTATTGGTTTAACTATCATAAGTAATGTTTGTTGTTTCTTCTTAGTGTAATAATTTTAAGCATTATTTGCATGGGTATTTAAATTGTGACTGATCTTAGCTGCAGTGTAATTTCTGTTCTGTTAGTGTGTGCTCATACATCTGCAAATTGACAATAAAGCAAAATATTGAGTATTATATGGTGTCAGAGTGAATTGTAAGTCACTGAAATTGCCCAAAGCATAAAGAAAGATTACTCAAGATGTTAACATGTATGTCAGTTGGATCTCTTGCAAATGTTTTGCATTCTCTGAGAAACTTTATTTTCGCTCTCAAAATATTTTGCATTCCCCTGAGAAACTTTGCGTTCACTTGGAATGAACACAAAAGTTTTGCGAGTGAATGCAAAGTTTCTCAGTTAATGAAACCCAGAAAGTAACCATGCATATGGTCAATTGTATGGTAAAAAGGTTCATTACTCTAAGCTTTTTGTGATCAAAAGGTGGAAAAAGATGCCTTTGCGTACCAGACGACCCAGACATTTTTGGGCTTTGTGCTATGAAAAGCATATAAAAACAATGAAAATAATTAGTCTGTGTATATAAAAGTAATGTTTTTCACATGTCATTTTACACAATTTGAATAAATAATACATTTCTGGGGGAAAAAATAGGCAAGCTTAGGCATATATTATCAAAATAAATGAAGATTATTATAGAATGGTCAGTTGAAGTACTTATGAACTGGGAATAAATACAAACTGAACATGCACAAAAACTACACATGTAAATATTTATAGTATGTTGTAACAGTCCTTATCCTTAAAGAAAAATCATCGTTAGGCATGGTTGTGTTTCCAGTTTGTTTTATTATGCAATACATAGACATTAATGCTTATATTTCAAGCATGTTGTTTGTGCACTTAATGTAATAAACATCATACATTAGTGAAATAGGTTATAATTAGTCAATGATAGCAACTTTTAAACAGGCATTACCGCCTGGGACCTAAAGGAGACACAATTTCTTGGGAGGGGGAATCGATTTCTCATGACACCGGTACAGACTGCATAACTGTAGCTGGGAAACCTTGTGTCCTGCCATCCATGTGGACGTTACTTTGACACGTACCACCTACCTAAGCATTGTTCAGACCATGTACAGCCTTTCATGGAAACAGTATTTCCTGGTGGCTGTGGCCTCTTTCAGCAGGATAATGCTCCTGATACAAAGCAAAAATGCTTCAGGAATGGTTTGAGGAGCACAACAACGAGTTTGAGGTGTTGACTTGGCCTCCAAATTCCCCAGATCTCAATCCATTCGGGCATCTGTGGGATGTGCTGAACAAACAAGTCCGATCCATGGAGGATCCACCTCACAACTTACAGGACTTAAAGGATCCGCTGCTAATATCTTGGTGCAGATACCACAGCACACCTTCAGGGGTCTAGAGGAGTCCATGCCTCGACGGGTCAGGGCTGTTTTGGCAGCAAAAGGGGACCAACACAATATTAGGAAGGTGGTAATAATGTTAAGCCTAATCGGTGTATGATCAAAGTCACATAAGTAGATGTGTTGGGTCATATGTGTTGGGTCATATTCTGCTGAAATGAATGAAAAAACTTGAAAAAAGATTCATTCATTTTGATGAACGAGATTCAAAGTTCCGAGTCAGTGAAATGGTCCCATTACAAGGAGCAACGTAAAACACAAAACCAAGGTGGACCGCCAGCCACTGATGGGTCACATGAAGATTGCACCCCTACAGGAGTCTTTGGATGTTTCCTTTAAGGTAAAACATGGAGGAGGATTTTATACTGTTAATGCCAGTTTAAGAAGCATGAAATGCATTGAATGTGGGGATGTGGGGCATAGAGAACATGTTAAAATTGCAGAGCGTCACAATGAACAAATGCATGACACAAAAAGGCCAGAAGTTACTGAAGTTCCTAGCAGCAGGTTTACTATTCAAGGAGAACGAATGCATTGTGCAGTTAATGAAAATGCTGAGAAGAATAGAGATGGTGAAGTAGTTGATGGGTTTTTGGAACAGTAAGCTTCTGTTGATAATGTTGTGATGGTTTCAAAATATGTTAAAATACAAGGGGAAAAACTGGTGAAAGTACAACCATGGGTGAAAGTGTACCTGTTGATTGCTTTGTCAAAATCGAGAAATCAAGCGGAAAGTGATGTGGAAGAGACGGAACAGTACGAGTCCGATGGAGAGGGTTTTAAAAAATGTAGTAGGTCGGTGGCAAAATTGCAAAAGATGGTTAGTTTTGATTTGTTGGACGAACAGAAAATGGTATCATTTGAGAAAACATGTCACAGCACTGAAAAAGATTTCCAAGTCAAATAAAACTAGGAAATAAAACAAGTCAAATAAAAAGAAAAGTGATGTCAACCTTTATCATGTTGCACATCTGGCATTTTTTATCATCTGGTCTTTTTTTCTACGGGGAGTTTAAGAGTGTGGGCTCTTTAAATATAAATGGTGGGAGGGATAGACAGAAGAGAGAAATGATTAAGGAGATATTCAATACTATTTAGGGCAGATAGGGTGCATAGTAAACACGTTGGGATGCAGGAGTAGTACAGGATGGAGTGCCCTCTGGTGGCAATCAAAGGCAGTGCAGCTGGAGACTGTGACATAGCCTCCATCCTATATACAGGTGCTGGTCATATAATTAGAATATCATCATAAAGTTGATTTATTTCACTAATTCCATTCAAAAAGTGAAACTTGTATATTATATTCATTCATTACACACAGACTGATATATTTCAAATGTTTATTTCTTTTAATTTTGATGATTATAACTGACAACTAAGGAAAATCCCAAATTCAGTATCTCAGAAAATTAGAATATTGTAAAAAGGTTCAATATTGAAGACACCTGGTGCCACACTCTAATCAGCTAATTAACTCAAAACACCTGCAAAGGCCTTTAAATGGTCTCTCAGTCTAGTTCTGCAGGCTACACAATCATGGGGAAGACTGCTGACTTGACAGTTGTCCAAAAGACAACCATTGACACCTTGCACAAGGAGGGCAAGACACAAAAGGTCATTGCAAAAGAGGCTGGCTGTTCACAGAGCTCTGTGTCCAAGCACATTAATAGAGAGGCGAAGGGGAGGAAAAGATGTGGTAGAAAAAAGTGTACAAGCAATAGGGATAACCGCACCCTGGAGAGGATTGTGAAACAAAACCCATCCAAAAATGTGGGGGAGATTCACAAAGAGTGGACTGCAGCTGGAGTCAGTGCTTCAAGAACCACTACGCACAGACGTATGCAAGACATGGGTTTCAGCTGTCGCATTCCTTGTGTCAAGCCACTCTTGAACAACAGACAGCGTCAGAAGCTTCTCACCTGGGCTAAAGACAAAAAGGACTGGACTGCTGCTGAGTGGTCCAAAGTTATGTTCTCTGATGAAAGTAAATTTTGCATTTCCTTTGGAAATCAGGGTCCCAGAGTCTGGAGGAAGAGAGGAGAGGCACACAATCCACGTTGCTTGAGGTCCAGTGTAAAGTTTCCACAGTCAGTGATGGTTTGGGGTTCCATGTCATCTGCTGGTGTTGGTCCACTGTGTTTTTCTGAGGTCCAAGGTCAATGCAGCCGTATACCAGGAAGTTTTAGAGCACTTCATGCTTCCTGCTGCTGACCAACTTTATGGAGATGCAGATTTCATTTTCCAACAGGACTTGGCACCTGCACACAGTGCCAAAGCTACCATACCTGGTTTAAGGACCATGGTATCCCTGTTCTTAATTGGCCAGCAAACTCACCTGACCTTAACCCCATAGAAAATCTATGGGGTATTGTGAAGAGGAAGATGCGATATGCCAGACCCAACAATGCAGAAGAGCTGAAGGCCACTATCAGAGCAACCTGGGCTCTCATAACACCTGAGCAGTGCCACAGACTGATCGACTCCATGCCACGCGGCATTGCTGCAGTAATTCAGGCAAAAGGAGCCCCAAATAAGTATTGAGTGCTGTACATGCTCATACTTTTCATGTTCATACTTTTCAGTTGGCCAAGATTGCTAAAAATCCTTTCTTTGTATTGGTCTTAAGTAATTTTCTAATTTTCTGAGATACTGAATTTGGGATTTTCCTTAGTTGTCAGTTAGAATCATCAAAATTAAAAGAAATAAACATTTGAAATATATCAGTCTCTGTGTAATGAATGAATATAATATACAAGTTTCACTTTTTGAATGGAATTAGTGAAATAAATCAACTTTTTGATGATATTCTAATTATATGACCAGCACCTGTATATATATTTATGAGCCACTATGCTCCATTTAATGTGTTGTAATTCCACTGTTGGACACTGGGTGGAGTGTGAGTTTAATTAGTAAGTAGCCAGAGAGTAAGAGAAGTCAGGTAATGGAGGGAAGCACAACAGTTTTTGACCGTGTTAAGACATGCAAACATATGTTTGAGGAACTGTGAGTTTAAAATTTCATCTGCAAACTTTCTGATAAATGAATTTGATAAATGCAGTAATGGACTGGATGAATCTTGTTTGCATCTCACGCATCAAAAACAACCCTTCAACACCTCTAAGTGATAAGATGGTCATTTGTCACTTCAATATATGTGATTGAGACCTGATCATCTTACACTCCAGATGCCCCAAATAAGGACCCCCAAATTTACAAGCCTCGCCAATATCAGGCTCACAACTAAATGAAAAGGACAAGCAGAAACATAATGCCCCAAGATCACAAGTTTATTTATCAAAGATCACTTCTAATACACATTGAGCTCAACATCAATAATAAAAAAAGACACTTTACACTTTAAAAGTCAACCACTTGGCTTAAACCAAAACTAACATTAATTGGCATTGAAAGCAGAGGTGGCCAAGACACTTTACTCATAAAGGTAAAATTGCAAGTTACAAGGTCAGAATTGCGTCATATTATTATTATTATATATATATTTTTTTTGCCCTCAGAATTGAACTTTATAACTTGCAATTGCAAGGTTATATCTCACAATTATGAGAAAAGAAGTCTGACTTCATAACAAGTAATTGCAACTTTATATCATGCATTTCTGACATTATAACACACAGTTGAGAGAAAACAAAGTAACAATTTCCAGAAAAAAATACAGAATTCTGAGAAAAATTGAACAAGACAAACTTATGGAGAATTTGATGAACGTCTCGTGTTGACACCTGCATATATCACCTCATTCTCCTGTTTCACATTCTGAAAGAAAACACAAACACAAAAGTTATAAAGAGGCAAAATTCTTAAAGAGGACCTATTATGCAAAATTCACTTTTGCATGGTGTTTGGACATAAATGTGTGTTGGCAGTGTGTGAACACAACCACCCTATAGTGATAAAAATCCACCCAGTGCTTTTTTTTAATCCCCATAAATCATAAGCAGTGTCTCAGAACAAGCCGTTTCCAGATCCCTGGCAGTGTGATGTCACATTAATTCATTTATGTCTGCGCGAATCATTTCACACCGGACTGCTTTGTGAACGAATGTCAATACAAAGGGACAATACAAAACAGAGGTTGTGCTAAAGAGTCATTACTCAAGGATAGATCAGTCACTGTTCGTGATCCAGCTTACAGTCTCCAGAGTGATACTGGATACGGCAGTAATGAAGGTGAGAGCACTTTATTACAGTTCATCAGAGTTGATTTACGGATATAAAGTTTACCAATTTAAGCAGCACCCGAAAAGGCATAAGGTCTTTATATATTTGTTTACTGTTAGTTGTAACGAGTGTTTCTGTGTAATTCGCTGTGTATGTTGGTGATAATGCAAGGGAGAGAGAGAGAGAGTTTATGAATAATATTTTAATGCACACTTGCAGTGTTTTATTAAGCTCTTACAGTGATTTTCTAGAGTGAAAACAGACACTTCATCTTTTGTGTGAAGTACAATAAACATCATAAAACTCATCTGTAAAGTTTTGACCATCTTTCAGACAACAGGCTTGTATTAATATAGTGGAAGAAGACAATATAAATTATAACTGTAACTGAACTAAACTATTCCTGTTCTATCTCCATGCAGCATATATTCGCAGTTTCTGACATTATAGTGCGTCCTGACTGAATCCTGACAGGGGAAAACAAATCCAAACTTAGACAAATCCAAATTAAACCCTGCTGCTCGTGACGACACATTGATGTCCTAAGACACGAAACGATCGGTTTGTGCGAGAAACCGAACAGTATTTATATCATTTTTTACCTCTAAAACACCACTATGTCCAACTGCGTTCAGCACTCATTTAGTGAGGTCTGATCGCGGTCTGACAGCGGAAGTGATGTCTAACACTCATTGAAGTATAAGCACGAGACATTACTGCCGTTGTCAGACCGCGATCAGACCTCACTAAACAAGTGCTGAATGCAGTTGGACATAGTGGTGTTTTAGAGGTAAAAAATGATATAAATACTGTTCGGTTTTCCTATTTAAAACTTGACTCTTCTGTAGTTACATTGTGTACTAAGACTGACGGAAAAGTACATGATGTAACTACAGAAGAGTCAAGTTTTAAATAGGAAAAATATTGAAACTCTTTGGTCATTTTTGAGCAAGATGCTAACGGTCTAATCAGATTCAATGAACTATGCTAAGCTATGCTAAAAGTGGTACCGCCAGACCCGGAGATCAGCTGAATGGATTCAAAATGGTAAAACTCAACTGTTTAACTCTAGGGGAGTTGGAAAATGAGCCTATTTTCAAAAAAAGTGGAGTGTTCCTTTAATTGATTCTCTTTCGTGTCGTTGCCTTTGTTCAGATTTATCCACGTGTCTGCTCTTCTCTCTCTCCCAGACGTTACCGGGTAGATCAGCACATTACGATTCAAAGCTAACGCAGGACATCGTCCCTCCCTAAAATTTTCATCTCACTTTTATTCATATTCAGATTTTTGTCAGAGTGTTTGTCAATCAAATCTTTTTTTTATTTAGATGTCTCTGACGAAAATTATGACAAATATTACTCTTCACCTAAATGAACACTGCTTCATACTGAATCTTTATCTGTAAAAGCAATTTCCATTTCAAGCTTTCATCAGAAATTAAAAGTTTAGACCTCAATATGCTTCTGCATGGTGAGTTTTTGAAGGCTGTGATGTGGTTTGTTTTAGGCAAACAAAGCAAAAAATACTCAAGTACAGATACTCAAAAAGTGTACTTAAGTACAGTACTCAAGTAAATATACTTCATTATTCTCCACCTCTGGCTGTAACCTTTTCATTTCTCTCTCCACCCTTTTATGTACTTCAAGGGACAACTATACATAAAAAATGTGGTAAAACATGCATTATATAATACTTGTTACAGCTAGGATGCAAGTATACGCAAGATAAAGGGTAGAATAGGCTTTAATAAATCCACAGGCAAGTAAATTGGCAAACACGAGACACAACCATACAATGAACAATACCAGACAATGATGAACTGAAAACACAAGACTTAAATACACAGACAAACGAGGTGGTTAATGGAAAACAGCTGATAGTGATTCTGAAGGTGATCAGTTACTATGGTGACAGATTAGTGGCGGGAAATGGTGCAAAACAGGGTGAACTGGTAACAATACTAACATCATCCTCAGTTATTAAATGTATGTTCAGACTATACAGTGTATTATCTTACCGCTTTTTGTGCATTTTGCTTGTGGAACGGTGAATTAACATAAGTTATCTGGGTCTGGACTGTTTCGATATCTTGATCTGTATTTATGCAGATGCAGAAGATCACGACTGCGACCACAATGAACAGAGATCCAGCAGCAGCAGCAGAGATCAGCACTGTGTGCACACTGGGTATCGACACTTCTGTAAGTGTAAAAATAAATAAGGATTTCATCAGCTGAAAACATCAGCACTATCAGAGATACTTGTTTGATAAGGCATATAATACATGTTGAAGCACCCTTACATTGTCTTTTATTGTTATCTTTTAATGCTGAAGCACTAATTTTAGTCTATTTTATGGTATGTTTTTACAATTCTCTGCATATGTTTTATTGCTTAATAATTTTTTGTCTTTTTACTTATTGTGTTTTTCTGTGTTTTTAGCTATTGTAAAGCACATTGGACAACATATTGTATTGTATTTAATTGTGCTATAGAAATAAATTGCCATTACCATAAAGTCTGGAGGATGAGAAGCTAATAATCCATTCAATCAAAAGGAAAATTTAAAAAAATAAGTAAATAATAAAAAAAAACATTAAATAAAAATAGAACGCTTACTAAAATATTTTATATGTTTTTTAAGATTTATTTTTGGCAGATTGCCTTTATTATGACAGGACAGTAATTTGTTTCTCATAGTCTTAAAAATGTTTTGTTGTCGCTGTCGCTTGTTTGAAATCTGTCCAGACCTTTGAATTCAGTCTGTAGTTCACAACAGGTTTTAAAGCTCTCTTCTCTTATATACACAGAATCTTTGGTATTATTCAATTTTAACACTATGTTTGGGACAAACAACAGACAAGAGCATCGATGCAGACTTGTGGTTTAATAGTAGGAGGCCATATTAGGTTAAATAATTCTGCAGACCTATTAACTAACATTACAATGAACATTAGTAGTAGTTTTTTAATTTACATTTATTGGTGTAACAATAAGAACGTGAAGAGATTGGACAAAAATACACTGTTATTCTGCACTCACCATTAACAGTGACATTGAATTTCTTGATTGTCTCCTCGGTCCCAATGAAGATTTTTAGTTGATAACATCCAGAGTCTGAGATTGTCATGTTGCTGATGGTCAGAGATCCAGTCTGACTGTCCATCTTCAGTCTGTCTCTGAATCTCACATCCTCATATTGAGGTTTGTTCCCGAGCGATATCTTGATTCTAGCAATACACACGTCTCCAAACCTCCACTCCATCCTGTTATATGTCTGTGCTCCAGTAAAATCACTATGTAGAGTTACAGAATCTCCCTTCTTCACTGAAACTTCAATTGTTTCATCACAAAACACACCTGGAGAACAAAAGCAACAATTACTCAGAGAAGGATGAAGGATCTTAACGTAATGTTGTTTAAGCACAGCTGTTTGTTTGTTGTTTAATTAAAGCATTGCAGCATTTTGACTGAAATTAAGCATTTGAAATGGGATCTTATTGGATTATAGAAACACTAATCAAAGACTCAAACTAGATCTCAAGGTCTATAAATGAATCAGTCTAGAAACACTTACCAACAAGAAGCCACAAGGACAAACAGAGCAGAAGAAACATGTGGAAAATAGTCAGTTGAACAGCTCACAGTATATTAACACAGAGGGTCTAAACAAGCCACAATGGACATGTGGTATAATGCGGACACCTCTTGCTGCCTCCACCTCTTCCTCTTCCAGATTGTGTTTGTCTGAATGAAGAGAGTCATTTACACCTAAGATGGCTTGAGGGTGAGTAAATCATGGGTAATTTTCATTTGAAAGTGAACTAATCCTTTAAGGCAAGTGAAACTGTATGATTTTGGACTGTCCTAGAAGAATTATGATGATTTCTTTTCTCTACCCATGACCGGATCCACATTCTCTTCTTTCACCTCTGCCTCTTTTCTTCAGTGCACACAAGTGTCAAAGTGTGATTCATCATGCTATTTTTGTTCACCACTAACACATACTGAGTCAATAGGTGTCATCTTCTGCAAAGTACCAAAGCATATGCTCAGATTCATTGATTTGCCTGGACGCTCTGTAGCATATGCACACGTATCAGGATAATCAATAAATTTTGGAATGTTCAGAATGCTTTTAGCATGCTGGACTGGGTTGTAAAGTCTCATCTCGGCTCCGACCGGTCTGCAAAAGATAAGCCCTCTGACACCTTTGTTACCCTTCGAAACTAAACAGAGATGTCCACTTCCAGCTCTTGGGACAGACACATACAAAAACACACAAACATACATTATTGACTGTTTATGTAAAATATAACTATGCCAAGTCACATCCATGTATGTACCCATCATGTATCTCGAGTGTGTGCATGTTTCCTAATGTTTAGACTTAGTTTAAATAACTGTAGTTGAGTTAGTTTTAGTTGTAATAAGGGAATTTTGTCTGTAAACCATAACTTCCTTTATATACCTGTCTGATCTATCGAGTTTGATCTCATTTTAAAGCTCTGGCTACTGCTCATTCACTGAGATATGTCACATAGCTGACAAATGCATTTTTCTCTGTGTTTAATGATACTGTGAAGAAAGTACTCCATCTCGAAATCCGATCTGATAGTCATAAAGTATGCAAATTCAGCTAGGAGACCAAACAAAGGAACTTTGCCCGCCAAATAGTGCTGCGCATCTATTGGCCGCTACAATTCAGGAGGTGTGTTAGCTTGGGTTTCCATAAAAACAACGACACACACCTTTTCTTTTGTCTCCCAATTGTCTCTCGACTGCCCCTGAACTGCCTCAGGCGACAGCGCTGCCATCACGCGCTCTCCTTCCGGGACGACCATCTCCTTGGACTCTCTCTCTCTCTTCTTTCTCCTCTGGCATCTTACGCGTCAGTTAAACCTCGTTTGAAAACCCCGCCGGAGAAACCCTCTCGGAAAGGACCAACCAAGCCAGGCGCACTTGAACCATAAGCAAGTATTATAATTTATCTGAAATTTGTTTAAACTGATTTCTGTGCTGGCTTTCACAGGGGTAACTGTTGCAATTTTGCCTTCTCTCTTTCCTTCCTTTCCTGTCTCTACGTTCCCATTTGTATATATTTGTATATTCTATATTTTAGACGTATAACCTCTGTAGTCGTAGTTTGCATATATTAAACACATTATCCATGCTCGATTGTTCTTTTTGCTCATTTCAACAAAAGCCAGGTCACTTTAACGTTTCGATCCTATATCCTTGCTTTATGTTTGGATGTTAGAATAGGAAGTCTTTCTCGTGGCCAGAGAACAGACCTTCCTTTTAATAACATTCTGAGGAGCTATAGTTTCACAGTTTCTCTAAATAATTATTAAACCAGAACTAATCATATATATAATTGATTAAAATTCGTTGTAATTAATTCACCATATATGGTTAATTCCCCCTTGGGTCGGTATGTGCATAATAATTCATAAAGCTTTATGAATTATTATATTCATATTCCACCTATAAACTGATTAATAACTGTACAAACAGCTCAAATATCAGAAACTAGACAAGATATCGTTTTGGAGATCCTACAGAATCACTGAAAAATGCCATACTCGATTTTCTCTTTTTTTTTTTTTTTTTTAATAAAATAAAGTATATATATATTTATTTATTTATTTATTTATTTTTTATTTTTTACATAATATATATATATATATATATATAATATACAGTGGGGATCGAAAGTTTGGGAACCCCTTTCAGAATCTGTGAAACTCAACTGTAAAACTCAGCCCTGTACAGCCAACAAAGAAGACTGTGGCCTGTTATTAAAGGCAGAAATTAGACTACAACATGCTTTTTCATTTATATTCTGTGTTCTCTTTTCTTCATATGGGCATCAAAATATATAATGCACCATTATCAATAAGAAAAATAAATATAGTTTCTTTATATTTTTTGAAAAAGAGGTAAAATACTTCAGAAAAATAGGGTAAATTCAGGTTGTTTGGGACACTTTTTTGATGGAAAAAAGTGTCCCAATCAAACTGAATTTACCCTTCTTAAAAAAAAAGGAAAGTACTTAAAAGAACTTTTGGATATTTTAATTTACATATTGTGTCTTTAACAACATGTTTTTGATTGTCCAGGAGCCCGTTTCAGAAAGGATGTTAAGTGAAAACTCTGAGTATGTTAATCCTGAAATGAGGGAAACTCTGGGTTTTCCGTTTCAGAATGGGAGGTATGTCAAACACCAGAAAGCAGGGTAAGTCAAGCCCGTTTCTGAAAGAGAGGTAACTTATACTCAGAGTCAGTTACCATGGTAACTTACTCTGTGAACCTAACCTGGTCAGGAGTTTTCTTTCGGTCTCCTCCTCCTTTTTAAAGTGCAAGTGATGTTTAAATAGTTCATTCATTCGTTCATGCTGCAAAAATGCTTTTCATACTGAGTATTTTTTGTCCTATTTCAAGTACAAATATCTAAAAATACTTAAAGCAAGATGGATTTTCTATATAAGAAAATGATATAAGATATTTAGTCTTGTTTCCTGGGGGGATCTAAATTAAAGGTGCCATCGAATTGAAAATTGAATTTATCTTGGCATAGTTGAATAACAAGAGTTCAGTACATGGAAATGACATACAGTGAGTCTCAAACTCCATTGTTTCCTCCTTCTTATATAAATCTCATTTGTTTAAAAGACCTCCGAAAAACAGGCGAATCTCAACATAACACCGACTGTGACGCAACAGTCGGGATCATTAATATGCACGCCCCCAATATTTGCATATGCCAGCCCATGTTCAAGCCATTAGACAAGCCAGTAACGTCTGGATCTGTACACAGCTGAATCATCAGACTAGGTAAGCAAGCAAGAACAACAGTGAAAAATGGCAGATGGAGCAATAATAACTGACATGATCCATGATAACATGATATTTTTTGTGATATTTGTGAATTGTCTTTCTAAATGTTTCATTAGCATGTTGCTAATGTACTGTTAAATGTGGTTAAAGTTACCATCGTTTCTTACTGTATTCACGGAGACAAGACTGTTGTTATTTTCATTATTAAACACTTGCAGTCTGTATAATTCATAAACACAATTTCATTCTTTATAAATCTCTCCAACAGTGTAGCATTAGCCGTTAGCCACGGAGCATAGCCTCAAACTCATTCAGAATCAAATGTAAACATCAAAATAAACACTGTACTTACGCGATTAGACATGCTGCATGATGAACACTTTGTAAAGATCCATTTTGAGGGTTATATTAGCTGTGTGAACTTTGTTTATGCAGTGATAGAGTCGAGAGCTCAGGAGGGGGCGGAGAGCGCGAGCAATTTAAGGGCCAGCAGCCCTGAATCGGCGCATTTCTAATTATTCCCCAAAATAGGCAGTTAAAAAAATTATTTAAAAAACTCTATGGGGTATTTTGAACTGAAACTTCACAGACACATTCAGGGGACACCTTAGACTTATGTTACATCTTGTAAAAAAAACGTTCATGGCAACTTTAAGTGCAATTTACTTAAGTAAAATAACATTATCTGCCTGTGTGTTAATACAAATAATTTACAGTAGCCTTGCCCACCAATGTCACACCAGGTTAAAATTAGCACACATTCTTGTGGCTGCAGTGGTGTAGGCAGTAGCGTGTTGGGTCCGGAAAATTAACTTGTGTTGCGATTGACTGGGTTCAAATCCACCTTCTGCTGAGCTCGCTCTTCTCACATATCACATCAGAAAGGCATTGTAGTGTCTGGACCAATCAGCCACACAATTATTCATTGTATTTAATGAATTACCCATAAACTCACTCTCACTATCAAAGTTCTCTGAACCCATCCCCCTAAAACTGCAACCAGCATCCCAAATGTGGCCCACACAGGCTAACCTAGGTGTCCTGTTACAGATATATGGTACTTTTATGATCCGGAAGAATGCTGTAGAGACCAGTGACTCATTCTTCCTGAGAAGGACAAATAAACTCTCTTAATCCTATGTATTCTCTATATAACCACTTGGGAAATGTATAAACACGTATCCAATTTTCCCATCTCATGACTTTCCTTTTATAGGCTTTGTGACATGTTAGTATTATACGAATCTAGAAGGTTATTCTCTCATTGATCCAATCCAGTGTCTTAAGCTAATATCTTGCTACAGAACAAAGACTCGTAAAACTTCCCTCTGAAAGGGAAACTCCTTATTGGCTCAGACACCTTAAGAGGGTGTGACATCTTCACCCCTTATATTCACTGATCACAAGATCAAACCCCCTTCTCTTCCTGCTCTTCCTCCTCTTCTTCTCTTTTACTGACAAATGCTGACGTCAAGATGACGCTTTAAGAAGCTAGAAGCTTCTAAGGAACCCCAAGCTTGTGCCAGGCCTCGGCCTAGACCTTCCATTCACCAAAGATCCTCTGAATCCAACTGGTTCTCTTTCATCAAGACAATATCAGCAAAGATTCAACGGGAGCCTCCACAAATAGCATCAGGACAGTTTTAATTCATCTTGGAGAGACATGCAAGTATCAAACTTAGTCTCATTATCGGATACATTGAGTATCCTTACCCCTTTTAAAGAAGGGCCTGTTAAATCTAAACTGATAGTTTGCTCAAGGCTGCTGAATGTCCAACAATGCTGTAACCTCTTGCTTCCTGTACTCTGCTTTAGCTCTCTCTCTCTTGGTAAACTGTATGCATGTATGTGTGTGAATGTTAGAGTAGTTTAAGTGTTTAGTCTAGTTAATAAAGTCTTGTTCAAGTCACACGTAAGGTTGTCCGTGTTTTGCGCTCATATACGGGAGTCCCTATTCATGTCGATCCTGACTACAGGCTTTTAGTAGAATAAGATTGTTATTTCCCCTAACCTGGAAATGAACATTTCTTAGAATTAATAAACAATTAACACTGTGTGTTCATTGGACAACAGGTTAATTGATTGTAATATTAATTTTATTACATTAAGTTAATTTTAACTAATTTTATTATTCATATTTATTTTGAGCTAATTTGCTACAGCATTTATTTTCAATAAAAATGAAGAAAATATTCTAAAAGTGGAAATTGCCTAACAAGTGTTTAATAATGATAAAATCATTTACACTGTTATTATTGCATCCTGTTAAATTGTTTTTTTCTTCTTGTTTTTTGCATGTGGGATACCATGAAAATGAATATTAGTTCAATAACTTCCCATTCTACCAGTTTTCACCTTTGATATTATAACAGTGATAAGAATTAAACTTGCATTGACTCAGAAGTATCCGGACATCCTTCCGGTGAATCGCAATATCGGAGCTCCATTGATGATGGCTTTTCATAGTCGTGGTGCACACGGTTAACTCTGAGTCAACCTACTCGACTGAACTAACTCAATTCAGCTGTTCTGAAACTGAAAACTCAGAGTTTCCCATTTCAGAGTAAGTCAACTCAGAGTTCAAGTTTTAACTCAGAGTTGGTCGAACCTCTTTATTGAAAGGGCCCCTGATGTTTGATTTTGTATTTTCTCCTATCCTGTTCTGGATTTGATGTCATAAACAGAACAACACTGGCCACCACAGCAGCCACGCCCATCAGAGCAGAGACAACCAATCGGATCACAGCTTCAGCAGTGCCACAATTGTTGTCAGAGTCTAAAGAAAGAAAGTGAATTCAGCTCAGATCAGCTAAGTAACTCTATTGAACACTATTGAAAAAAGCAAATATCACACCAGACCTACCTGAACTCAACCAATGGAGTCCGCTGATGTCCAGATGTTTGGTCTGATTGCTGATGGGATTGTTCAGCACATATCCTACTTGCCTCAGAACAGACTAGTATTATGAGAGAAATTCTTAGTTTTCTGAAGATAACATTAGAAAGTAGAATTAAAATTTTCATATTATTACTATCCCTTTTTTCCCCTCTCCCCTCTCATCCTTCACGTCAATGCTTCACACTCCAGTCCAACTGGTGGCGGCAATACACCATAAATTGGCTTGTCAACAGCTATTAAATCGTACAAGAAGAAGCTGCAGTCTCCAGCTGCAGACCCGCAGCCACAGAATGGAAATGAGGGGCGGGGCTTAAACAGTCATTTGTGCTACCCATACATGTCATTTTCTTTTGTTAAAGGGGTACTTCACTCCTGGAAAGATGAATGTGTATTTAAAATTGGTCATTTATGTAGTAGAAATGTGAAATTATTTTTGAATTTGGAGCTTTCTAGACTGAGAAAAGGCAGAAAATGTATTTTTGACTAATGTGGATGAAAGACAACAACTCCCAGAATGCACTTGTTTTGCTGCCCTTGCGAGGCCACGCCCAAACCACGCCTATCGGTTACAGGCGGAAATTCAAACAACTAGGCTTGCTTTGTTACATATTAATTTTATAAATCGTGAGTTAGTTCATACATTTACAGCGAAATGGTGCTAAATTGCTTTGTACCTGGATGTACACCCAAAACCAGGAAAGGACAAGTAAGTTTCCATCATTTTCCGATTAAGTTAAAGATTTGGAGCGATGTAAACAGTGGCTGCGGGCCATCAAACACCCGAAGTTTGGAGATGACACCATTATAGAAAATCTAAAAAAAACGCAGAATATGTAGTCTCCATTTCAAGCACGAGGACTACGAACCAAATATCCTTGCAATGAAGAGAACCATTCTGAAGGACACCGCGATACCATCGATATTCACTTTCCCAGAGGACGAACAGCCTGGGCATCTGGTTCTAAGCGTATTCGCCTAGAGGTAAGACTCGCTGATACTAGACTGATAACACAGTAGCCTATATGTAGTGTTGTAGGTAGCAGTAAAACTGCAAACTTAGCAAAGTAACGTTAGATAGACAATTACATATAAGTTGCATATAAGTTGACTGTTATCAAAGTAAAGCCTCTGTTCTGTAAAACTGAGTTAGTCTATTTATCTATTTATGCTAACGTTACTACAAAAGCCTGTTGCTGTATTGGTTGAGATGACTGCAGAGACCGATAAATTTGCGAGATGAACCACTGATGTAGTGCAGACAAAATAAAGTGAATTACTGTAAGCTTAAAAATATAATTGACACCCTCTTTTGATAAAATCTTTGATCTATGTCCGTGAGTAACCTCAAAAGCGCATATGTATGGGCGTGGTGAAAAAATGCGGAACTACCTGCTATTACTGGCTGTAGTTTTAAGCCTCTGGCCAAAAAAGCCTCCGATGACGCAAAATGACGATTTTTGCGTCATCGGAGGCTTTTTTACAGAATAAAAATGCATAAATCTCTCATCTCGGGCTGATATGAAGGGGGAAAGCACGCTAATTCGAAAATACTAGTGGTATTCTACTAATACAAAGCTTAATGCTAAATCCTGAAGTAACCCTTTAAATATAAGTTGTTTTTACATGGATTTTGATCAGATCGATGTCTACAATATTTAATAACAATACTTTTAAATAAAGTCACTTTACTGTTCATATAATATGCATAAGATATTGATGCAAAAACTTGGGAAAATGAGATCCATGCAGTTGATAACGTTGAAGAAAAATCTTTTATTCATTGCAATTAAATTTAGCCTCACATGCAAACTTTAATCGATAATGAAAATATTTCATAAAACCAAAAGGTAAAATAACATTCTGAATTCTGAGTATTGTATCGAATAGGTGAAGATCAGAATATACAAAAAGAAAGAACAATAATTAAGACATGCAGATAGAAGAAGCAGAAGAGCAAGGGAGAGCAAAGGAAGGGAAAAAGAGCCCCCTATCAACGACTAAGTTCATTTTATACCATAAGAATAAGGAAATTTACTCAAACCTTGTTTTCGTTAATCAGAAAAGGTCAGATGAACTTAACCATTATGTCATAGGGCCTTTCCCTTAAGGGAATTTTGCAAATCTTACATTATTACATGTCAGCTGAAATAATAACAGACATATTTTGCACAATTGTGTCAGCGCGACCTGTCACACTGGAACACTTGAAGAACAATTGAATACAGCAAGCATACATACTCTTAAATATAAAAGAATAATGACCATAATAGTACAATAAAGTGTAAATACTTGAAAATATGAGAATTAATATATGAAGTAGGAGTACATAAATATATGAAATCAAAAGTAATATTGATAAATCATAAGCCATAAATGATTAACATAAATATTAATAAAATGCATGAATATGAATATTGACCATTTTGGATCCACCAGATATCATGATGTACAAAGAGCAAAATTTTACAACAGCCCACTGGTCATGCTTACTGTCAATGAATGGATACAAACACAGTAGTTAATACTTTGAGGATATAGGCTACAACTATACGCCGTTTTATTTAAAAAAATATGAATTAATGTGTGTTGTAAAGTGTTTCCCATTTTACTATATGTGATGTTTCCTCCATGTTCCAAATAATACTTAACGACACATTGTTATTAAATATTGTAGGCATCAATCCGATCAAAATCCATGTAAAAACAACTTATATTTAACAAAAGAAAATGACATGTATGGGTAGCGCAAATATGTCCCCCCATAGAAGTATGGAATAATCAGAATGTGCTGCGTGGGAAAAAAATCTATTTTTTTTTTTTTAAAAAGATTGGTTTGACAAAGGTGTAACTTTTATTTTAGATTTGTTAAAAAGGGATGGTAACTTCTATTCCTATTCTGAATTTATAGCAATTTTTGAACTGGATACCTCATCTAAAATTTATGATTGGGTTATTAAATCTATCTCACCAAAACTGTTATATCTAGTTAGGGCATATTGTAGTTACAGAGTAGCAAAATGTGAAGTACCCAAATTGTCAATTGGAGGTCTGGAGCTCTGTAACGTTAAATGTAACAATTTTTGGATGAGAAGAATCCTTATTAAGAAGTTCAGCTGTCACCCAAAAGCTTTTTTTAAATGGAAAATAAATTATCCTTATCTTTCTACTATTAAAGTATGGTCTGGTATCAATACATTTGTGTTACCTAACAAGATGAAAGAACTTTACTATAAAATTATTCATAATTACTATCCATGTAACTCTTTTCTTTCTAAATTTAAGTTGGACATTTCTTCACAATGCACATTCTGTAATTCGTGAAACAATACCACATTTATTTTCTGAATGTGATTATGTAAATGATTTTTGGAAAGAAGTAGCCTGGCTTATTTTCTCTGCTTATATCAAACTTTTTATTTTTGAAATAATTAATGTTATGTTTTTGATGTGGGAAACAGAGAATTTTTTTTTGTCTTAGACATTTGTTTATAAAAAAGTATTGCTTGTTTATACATAGTTTTTTTTGTATTTTGTTTCAAATCTATTTCATGTATCCCCTGTATGTTGTTTAATAATAATAACAATAAAAATGTTAAAAAAAAAAAGGGTAGCGCAAATATTATTGTTTAAGCCCCGCCCCTTACTTCCGTTCTTCGCCTACGCCCTAAAAGTATGTACTCTTTCTGTGAATAAAAAGTACTTACTTTTGAGTGTGTAGCAAAAGAGTAGACAAGCTTTGGGACATAGTCTACTATCACGTCATACAATCACGTCTTTTCTCTCTGTCGCATCCTGTCACGGTAAACTGCCCTGTCAATCATCTTACATCCTCCACATTTCATTTAGCTAATTTCCTACCGTATCGGAGAGAAATGCAGTCACGGGTCTTTCATGTGGAGAACTCTCCTCATTAAAAGTTAATGGCCAATTGGATCTTTATAAAAGTCCACATTGGTATTTGCAGATGAAAAATAACACAGATAACATTAAATAAATATTTTCTATCAGTTTGAACCGATTATTAGTCACTCAAACCTCTCATCGTCGATCGCGCGTATCCGCCATGTTTTGTAGGGGTTTTTTTTTTAACACTTTTTACTCGTGTTTGTAGTTCTGAACTGATGCTGCCTTCACGTGCTATCGGAAATTTGATAATTCCTACTTCTGAAGTCGTGATTACGAGCTCTTTGCATTCAACTTTAGAAACTGGAGGGCGTTCATGTGCAATTTTTACCTAGAAAACTGATATTTACTATAATTCCGAGAGCACGTTAAGGCAGCATAAATCCGCGTCCAACGCGCAATGGGTTGTGGGCAATATTAGCCTTAGACCCTGCGTTCCAGGGCTGCGTTCCACTCCAGCAAAGCCACTGGAAGGCAAGCCTGCAACCTTTAGCCAAAAAAGCGTAACGGCTAAAGCTAACGCTCCGCCCCCCGCGGTACGCAGGGAATGAGACCGGAGGCTGTTTTTTGAATGGAAGTCAATGGACGAGAGGCTTCACTATGCTGATTAAACAGCTTTTGTGGGGAAATAGCTAAACATTTAATTAACGGACAGCCTGTTTGCTAATCTTCAGAATGTTTTACACTAACCTTCGTTGGGAACCATATGTAGATTTTTAGCTTGATAAAAATGTATTTTTTAAGAGAAGGCAGACTATAGGGAACGTTGTGACCATAGACTGTAAAAAAAGATGGACGACGCGACTCCGCTTCCTTCCATTGTACTGAACTGAAGCCAAAATGGGCTGATGAATGGGCGCTGACACGTTACGCAATACGTCAAATAAAAAAAAGTTTGGAGCCTGGGCATGCGCAGAAGGAATCGTCAGTGGAGCCGGAGGCGGAGTCGCGATATCAAACTGCCGCCCAGACGACGGCGTCATCATTCATGTATTTTAAATAGACTATAAATATTATACACAATTTAAAAGTCTACCTATAAAATAATAGGCTATTCTGTTTCTAGAGCAATAATATTTTTGAAACAGCAAATTCAGTAGATAAAATCAATATAATATGCCACTAGAAACAACTCTAAATCGTCAGAAACGGTCCTGCCATTTTAAATCAAGTTCAACTAATGTTACAGGAGATCGATTGCTGTAATTAGAGTAAGCTATCATTAGTTTTGTCCTGCTAATTATTATTTTATACCCATAAAAATAATTAGTAACTGCCAGATAACGATCACCTGCTTTTTCCCGACATGGTTAACATTAGGTGTGTTATCTTAACTAATAACATTTATTAATTAGCTTATAACGCCCACATTTGATGTTACAGAAAAAAAGTTCAGTGATCCGTCAGATCCTGTAGGTCGGTTAGGACAGTTTACTGCTGAACAACTCATTTTGTTGGTGTTAAATAACAAAGAAATCGAAAATTAACAGTTAGTTAATACATCTTCAATCTCCCCTCGAAGCTCCGACAGTCCTCAGACAAGCTGTCAATCAACTTCGAATCATGACGACACGCCCCGTTTTTATAGCATCAAATTGCTAGCTAAAATCTAAATCACCACAAAAACGAACAATTGAATATATATCAGCGTGATAACAACTACCTTAAATGACCAAAGCCATCTTTCAGAAAGTTTTATTTGAAGCAGAATTTATTTTTAAGTTTTCACTGAAGTCTCATTCGACTGCATTGAGAGGGCGGGGTTTATGACCTGTACTGCATCCAGCCTCCAGGGGGCAATCAAAGAGCCCGCAGCTTCACTTTTCAGGACGTATGAGACACACCCGGTTGTGACTGACGTCACTGCCATTACATGATAGGCTGAGAGGTGCCGCACGTGATTAAGTTAGCCGTTACGCTTTCTCCAATGGTAAGAGATACAGACCCTCTCATCTCCCCATTATATACAATCTCTAGGCATTTCTCAAAACCAAGTTTGCAAAATTCGGACTCGCGTCCTTGGTAGTTAGGACTTGGCAAGTTCGACTCAGGAGAATGAACTCCAGTGAACGGGAGAACACAAGTCCGGTGATTCTGCAAATGGAACAGCAGCGTACTTGATAACGTCACTCAGCTCGCTCTGGCTTCTCCGGTTATCTCTGTATGTATATTTTAGCCAACAATAAAACGAAATGTGGTATAAAACACCACTCTGCCTCTTTTCGTTTAAAAAACAAACAAAAACATATTAGCCTCAGGCAACAAGTGATTGATTATCTGCAATGTATGCTTATATTTATAACAAAACGAAATATTACACAACCCTGCCTCTTTTCTTATATATTTCAAAAATATTAAACAATACTATTTGTGCATACTCTGATTATCTTCACTATAATGAAATGAAATAGGCTATAACATAAAACACAACTCTGTCCCTCTTTGTTAAATGTCAGGTTTAATGATCAATAATAGCCATTATAAAAGGTAAGAATATACAATAAGAAATAAAGCAAACAATTCAGTCAAGCGTACAAAATCAGCGCTTTACTAGGATACAAAAGTTAAATAGCCATATATAAAGTTATGAAACGTCACATTGCTCTCAGCCAAAATGGAGTCAGCGGCAAACGTCAGAAGGACTAGCCGAGGTAAGGCTGCTCTCGGCTGGGCACATGAGCACTGAGCGTCTGGTGATCGCCTGGATCTCACAACTCCGACAACGTCAGATCAAATTGTCAGAAAGGCGCAATCTGTATCAATAAACCACAAATTTGAGCTTTAAACCAACACATTCTCGCCTGAAAAACTCTTAAAACTACATATCATGACATAATAACAGTAATATGTTTAAATTATGCGGGTTTTCTCCTTTACTATGACGTTTGCTGGTTAGTGCGAGATGCATTCTGGGATACCTGGCTGTCTCAAGTCTGCACAAGTCACCTCTCGATGCATCCTCGATAAAAGGGGCGGATCAAGAACACATCCGGGGATTTGATCTGAACTTGGCTAGATGCGAACTTTGAATTGGAACAGTACTTGGACAGCGACTGATGACGTTTCACAAGAACACAAGTACAGACAAGTACGCATATTGAGAAATGGCTTCTGACTCCAGTTTTAGACACACACTCGCGAACTTCCCTAAACACTTCCCCTCGGGGGAATCCCTGCCGCCATTTTGAAGTGTGTTCCACTTCGTGAAGTGGACGAGGGAAGTTTATATGGACAGACCCTCGCTCCCTCGGTTTTAACTTTTAACTTTTCTACTTCATATGTACACTTCAGGCAGCTCCATAACCCACAATGCAACACGATTATGACGTCACCGCATATCGCATTTAATTTACCCTACCACAAACAATTACATGATATATTAATTTATTTTTACATTTAAAACACACATATATACATGTAGATTGCTGTATTAAACAATTTTGTAAGGGGAAAAAATAAATAATAAATCAGCTCCATTGCAGATTCCAAGTGATCAAGGGCTTAGGATGTTCCAGTTCAGCCCATTGAGTGGGCATTCGTGCAACGTAAGCAATGACGTACATCCGAGTCAACGAGACTGAGGGAAGTTAGCGAGGGAAGGGCATTTAAAAAACGAACTGAAACACAGAGATGGTGTGCACGGATCCACACTGCGAAAATCTACCGGAAATAGTAGACCATCCAGGGACTTTTGGCATACTCTTTTCAACATACTATGCTTTTTACTAGCTGTCATACATTAAAGGCTACATACTCATTCAGCATTTCCCCCGATCGTATTACATACGACGAACATTATTTATATAATTTATTCATTAAAAAAAAAAATTAACTCCCAATATATACTTTAACGGGGGATATAAAGTCGTGAGATACATCATATTGTAGTGAATTTAAAAATATATAGCATGTTAATCTCATATGGCATCACATCCCACATTCAAGCATAACTAATCCTGATCGATTAAAATGATTAAACTAAGACATAATTAATTACCAACACTACACTGTACACAACTATCAGTATTTGTATTAATGTTGCAACAGCACTATAATACTGTGCATAATACACATTTTAAGATGATGACGACAGGAAAATATGAGTGAGAAACTGAACTGTTTATATCCAGAAATATCAGGGTGTGATGGTCCTGTTTCATGAATCAGAGGATCAGGCTTGCGTAAAAGGGGAGCTGCCAGCTGATTTCCCCAGCACGACACTAAAAACACTCTGTACATCCCAATGTACATACTATCCACCCTAAATAGTACTGAATATTACTAATGTCACAGACTACTATTTAGGATGGATAGTATGCACGTTTAGATGCAGGCACCTGGGCCATGCACAGACCTTTTGAGGGGCATGTGCTGAAACTGAAAAAGGGCACCCCCCAAATAAACCCCACCAAATAAATACTTCACTATTATTTATATTCATTTATATTTATTCACTATTAATGACAGTTATATAGATAATATATAGATATACAGGGTTTCAGGGCTTCTTTAAAACTAATTACAACAGCAATCTTCTGTGTGCTTGAAGATGTTTATGACTTCACTGCGATCCACTGGGATGTCCCTCTCAAAACACATTAATACACACACATTAGCCTATATTCTGCATGATAAAATATAAAGCAGCACATTGACCTGATGATTCTGTAATGTTTTTAGTTACTACAACATTACTGTAGTAAAACCATGTTTTACTATGTTTATACATGTGAAGATGAGCGGGGAGTATACAATAGGCTACTAGATTAAAAAAATTATCCAGCGAGCAAATACATATTAACATAGTAAACATTAACCATACTATGTGACCATATATAACATGATTAAATGTTAATTAATTAAGTGTATCAGCAAATAGCCGGTCCGGTCTCAGGTCGCAAATGCATAAAATATGAAAGTTCATAGACATACTAGTGTTTCTTTCGTAAAGACAACGTTGTACTTATTCAAACAAGATATTTATTTACCGTTGCAAGACGTTCAGCTGCTCTGCTGTGGAAGTTCAGTTCGCTGCACTCAGGGGGCGGAGTTAACACTCAAACGTTAACAGCATATGAGGTTTGACTGACAGTTTGAGTTTAAATCAGACAGACAGACATAAAAGGTCACCAATAGCATTGATTTATTGAATAAAATAAAATAAAAAAAAGGGGGGCACTTTGCAGTATAAGGACAAAAAGGGCATGTGATCGGCACAGGTTGAGCCCAGGTTGAGCCCTTTATAACAGGCGAGAATTTTAAAGCTATGACCAAGACAAAATGTAGTTTTGTATGTTCAAATATTTCTGATTTTTATATATTTATATAATACGCTCCACCAGCATCTCCCTTCTCAGTCGAATGAAAGTGTACACAAATATGTTTTGTTCTGTTTTATATACTGATGATTTAAAATGTTATGCTATTTTTCTGATGTAAATCTAAGTTCTGTTGTATATAGTTGTAAAAGGTACTTTATGTAATGTAGCTTGAACGATGTATTTAATGTGAAAACATTTAATTTACATGATGGAAAAAAAATTATATAGGCCTACATATAATTTTTCATTTAAAATTACAAGTTGCATAAAAGAAATAACCAATGAACAGAACAGTTCTCTTTTATTTATACATGTGAACATATGTAAAAAAAAAAAAAAAAAAAAAAAAATGTTTAACAGAAATTACTCCGACTCATTTACAAATAAATTACATTACAAATACAGTGGCATGAAAAAGTATGTGAACCACTTGCAGAATCTGTGAAAATGAGAATTATTTTAATAAAATAAGAGGGATAATAAAAAATGCATGTTATTTTTTGCTTAGTACTGTGAATTTATTTTAATAAATTCAGCTATTGTTTTGTCTTGTGAACTAAATGCAAACATCTTTTATGTAAAATATCTTACTCAGGACAGTACTAAATAAAAATTAACATGCATTTTTTATTATCCCTCTTATTAAAATAATTCTCATTTTCACAGATTCTGCAAGGGGTTCACATACTTTTTCATGCCACTGTATATGTATACAACTTATGCATTTGCTAACTTAAAAAAAAAAAAAAAAAAAAAAACTGTACAGAAATTAGGCTGTTTCATTGACAAAGTGACATTTAAATAATATTTATATCGACACATTTTTATGCACTGTAGCCTATTCTGTTCTTGAGAAAACGGGGGAAAAGCGTCCTTTGAAGTGCGATTCACCGCGGCACGAGGAGGGATGACGTAATTCGAGAGCGACTTCAAGTGCACCCTCTCAGTTTCCCAGGGGAATGAACATAGACAGTAAAAGAAATGGACACAGCGACCCCATTGGAACTCAATTGAGACAAGTGAAGCCCATTTTTAGCGATTTTTAGCACTTCCGTTTCTGACGCGCAGACTCAAACTAAGCTTGATGACGTCAGCAACCTGTCTGACAGATGTAAATCTTCTAGTAGCTGTGCGTCCAAACTGCCATCGTTAATCTTGCAGAGACGGCGAGCTTGAGTGGGGAGTTCTTTGGCGTGAGTGAGCAGGAGTAAGTATTCTGATTAATTATTTTGTATAGTATTTTAAAATGTAACGCCAGTACGCCATATTAAGTTAATGCATACTATTGCCTGCGAGCTTCTCCTCCTGTCTGTACGGTAATTTCTTTACTGTGCGACAGAGAGTCGAGTGGTTATGACGCAATCGTTAGCCTATTTTTTACAAAAATTGTATCTACGGGCCATAATGTAACATAGAAGGTAATGGAGCCCTTTATACATTGTCGTGTATCTTTAGAAATAAATAATGGACAAATGGAGTCTTTAAACGCCTCAGATGTAAAGTTATTCACTGTCAAAGTGACGCCAAAATGAATGGGAGTCAATGGGGATGCTAACGCAAGTGAAGTTCTGCTACAAGATGGCGGCACCCGGCCGACTTCAACTTCCGGTCGACTTCCTTGGGCACTGGGAAAGAAGCACCCATAGACATCATATATAGCTAGACGCCCTATCGAATGCTACTGCCTATTGGCACGGACGAGCCGTGGAGCCGCCATCTTGGATCGGTCGCCAGCTCCACTCAGTGTAACTTGTTTGACAGGTGCAATGAGCTGTCAGCGCATTTAATTAATCATATCTCACAGAATACCTAACTGATTTTGACTCGGGTTTTTTTGCTGCAAAGGTATTTCATGTAGCTATGATACAGGACACATTGTTGAGTGTATTTTAATATTCATAGTAGACTTAACAGTTATATAATATTCTGATATAATAAGATATAAAGTGACCAGACGTCCAAAATCAAAATATGTGATGTAGGATATAAGGTAATTTATAAATCACACATTATAGATATAATAAAGAAGCAGAAACAGATAGTTGCAGTAAAATAAGATATTTTAGTAATACTAGCAGAAGTAACTCGATTTGCGCTTTGCCGTCATGTGTGTATGCTTCCTGATATCACGTGCACAAACACAAATAACTATTTTGTCCGGTCGAACAATGTATGTATTAAATTCAGATTGGATTGTGTTGGTAATAGGCACTTAACGTTACCTAACGCTAAAAGTAAGTTTCGTGCATTGAGCGCATTCTTGTGCTTTCGAACTTCTTTCTGATCTGAATAGTAATTATGTGGAAACACTTGCGAGGTCCGACGGTTAAGCAGAGCGGTTAAGATAAAGGGGCTTGAATAATTAATAATCAATATAACCTGACGAAAATATATTTATTAAATGTTATCCACATTATATTTAATCTGCAACAGCATTGTGAACATTTATAACGATGCGTTTGGTCATTAACTTTTAAATGCATCATTATGCAAAGATGAAGAGAGTTATTGCATGAAAGACCCATGACTGGCAGATCAACGTGCGACTACATCTCTCCGAAACGGTAGGAAAATAAATTTAATTCAATGTGGAGGATTTTAACTGTGACAAGATGATTGACAGGGTAGTTTAAACAGTTACAGGTTGCGTAAATAAGCGACATAACGTCCGTTAAAGACGCAGTTATGACGGTAGTATGTCCCAAAGCTTGTCTACTCTTCTGCTACACACTCAAAAGTATGTACTTTTTCTTTACAAAAACAGTAAATGCTTTTAGGACGTCGTATAAGTAGGCGAATTGGGACGCAGCTTAGGAGTACGACCGGTGTAAGATGGCGGCCGCAAATCTCGGCGCCCAGCGGCCAATAGGGCGTCTACCTATATGATGTCTATGGAAGCACCCATCTCAAGACACTTTGCGGTCTACACTATCCCACAGTTCATTAGTGACGACAGGAGTTCAGGTGTGAATTCACAAAAATGTAAGCAATGCCCCGGTTTCACCAATCAAACTGTAATATCCGAGATGTCCAAATCATCAGTTTTTAATAAATGCCTCTGAGATGGAGTGCAGTTGAATAAAATAAAAAGTACTGTACTTTAAATTCAGACTTAAATACAGAGTAAATGTGTAACGATCGGCCCTAACGGTCGATTTTACATGGATTAAAATGGGGTCAGATTAAACTGTGTGAGATGTTATGAGTGTTTTAAAGATGAGACAGACGACAGAGATTAATAAATAAAGTGTATTTACAATTTCCACATGGAACTTAAAACAACACAATAAAACTAGAAAAACTTAGGCTGTTTAAAAGCGTGGAGTCCATTTTTACCATACCCTAAAACAGTCCTTAAGAGTCCTAGTAGTGTACTGAAAGTCCCAATGTGAAAGTGTCCACCGGTGTACAAAGTCCTGAAAGTGATAATCCAATGGAAAAGTGATGTAGTTTGCTGGAAAGGTAAGTCCATAAAATTAAACTCCACAGTCCAGCTCACAGGTGATCACATTTGTAAAGGGGGTGATTGTTTGTCATGCATGCTGCCTCCTTTATACTGGTCTACTTCCTTGTTCCTGTCATGTGATCAGTCACATGACAGGCAGACCTATACACATTTAAAGACACACACATTAAAATAAGTAAGAGGAATAAAATGGCTAAGACAACATGTAACCCAATTAAAACTCAAATATACATAAAACCATCATGTTATATATATTGAGCAGGTAAAACATGTGTCTTATGTGACAGTGTCACAAATGTATAAATATGAATGTATATATTTTCCAAATTAACATTTCATTTAACATAAAAAAACCAAACAAACAAGGTTAACTTGCTAAAGATATAAAACTAACATTACATAGTTTAACCATACATATTTTGGTCCTGTCGTCGTCGGCAGTGAACGTGTCAAAACCCAATAGAAAGTAATAAAACTTTAAACTGCACACACAAACGTCAGTTGTCAGCTGTCTGTCACACAGCCGCTAGCCATGTAACGACGCTCGGACTATGCGCTCGGCTCACTGTTGCCACGTCAGGGATTGGGATACTTTTACACTTGTGCTGTGATTATGCTACTTTTGGGATGCTTTTGTTGCGCAGACCTGGCAACCCTCCACTCCAAAACCCCACCCCTTTCATGCACTGTAAAACAAGCGAACGAATTGAACATAGTGCTTGCAAAAATAGACATAAGGCTGTATCTCCGCAACGCTTCATAGTATTCAGACCAAACTTGGTACATGTCATCACAAGCATGACTTGAGGCATCATGCAGTGTTTTGGCGCAGCGCCACCTACTGGTGCGGAAATATGAAAAATGGATATTTTTGCTTACAACTTCTGATGGGTTTGACCAAAAATCATAAATTTGGTCTCGTTGGATTCGGGGCATCATGCCGAGTTGAATGATAACCAATTTTTCCATATTGGACATTTTGGCCATCGGACATTTTAAATTTTGGTTTAAAATGCTGTATTTTGTGAACGCATTAGTATATTGTTGCGAAACTCTGTATAGGTCATCAGCACAAGGCCCTGAAAGAATCTGAATAGTTCCAAACCAGCGCCACCTCCTGTATTTTTTCTGGTTGACTTATTTTTTCGGGAGTCATATCCTTAGTGAGTGTCATTGTCACCTCACTCTGACCAAACCACATTCATTTGGTCACAGCGCCACCTATTGGTCAAAAGTGATAAACCAGTAAATCTTTATTACTGACTGTATATATAATTTTCCAACTCTTTTGCTTTAAATGATTGTAATAGGTCTTTAATTGCTCACTGTTGTAGTTGGCCTAATGCTCCCATCCATGTTGGCTGGCTTGTTGTCCCTTTTTTGCTTGGCCCCGTAATTGCTGCTTGCAGCTATATTTATTATTGTAATTATACCAATACTATTATTATTGTACTAGTCACTATTTACTTTACTATTTGTATTATTGTCTATATTATTCTGCAGTTGATATTACATTGTATTTGAGTTTATTATTATCATTATACCAGTATGTGGTGAGGGGGGCGTGGTTCAGCGAGGTCTGCAGCGGGAGAGAGCATCGGGAGATCTTTGGTGAGTGAGCGAGTTAAATGCAAATCACGAACACCTGTTTCTCGTTTCAGTAATTGGCGCGGAGACAGGTTAAAACGCCGCGAGAAGCAGGAGTCGGTGAGAGAGGACTCGAACGCAGAGAGCGGGGTGTTGTTGGTTGGCGGAAGGGCAACACTGAACTGTGACTGGAGTGACGATGGTAGGAAGCGATGACGAATCAGGAAGTGAGCAGGAAGTGGATTGGATGGAAGAAGGAGGTGAAGGAGGTAGAATGAAATGGAGTCTAGTAAATAGGAAAAGGAAGAAAATACATCAACAAAACTCGGATAGTGAGGTAAGCATACGGAAAGATGTAAAAAGAAATGAGGGACACAAGGTCATCGTTACGTTTGAATCACCAGGATCAAGGAACCCATTAAAGATAAGTGAAGCATTAAAGAGCAAAATAGGAAACATTGTGTATGCCAAAACATTGCAAAATGGAAGCATAATGGTTATATGCAAAGATGAAGCACAGAAAGTAAAGGCATTGCAAATAAAATCACTGGCAGGATACACAGTTAATTGTTCGAGCTGGAAAGAAAGAAGAGCAGTTAGAGGGGTAGTATATGGTATTCCTACAGAAGTGACTGAAGAAGAAATTAAAAGAAATGTATCAAATGCTAAGGTTAGCAAGGTGAAGCGGCTGCAATTCACAAAGGATGGACTGAAAAGAGACAGTTTATCTGTAATGATACAGTTTGAAGAAGAGGCACTGCCAATGAGGGTGATGGTTGGATATATGAGCTACAGTGTAAGGGAATATATTCCACCTCCGTTGAGGTGCTATAAATGCCAAAGATTTGGGCATGTGGCTGCTGTATGCAAAAGTAAACAAAGATGTGGCAAATGTGGAGGAGAACACCAGTATGGAGAGTGTGGAGAAAATGCAAAGTTGAAGTGTTGCAATTGTGGGGAAGAGCATAGTGCAGCATATGGGGGATGTAAAGTAAGGAAAAGAGCAGTGAAGGTACAGAATATCAAGATAACTGAGGGGATAACATATGCTGAAGCCATTAAAAGAGTTAAGAATAGTGAAACTTCGGATCTAAATGAAAAACCAGACAGTATGGCTAACCATAAAGGAAACAATCAATGCAATGTCAGCAAAGATTTGCTGATAATAGATAAAGTCAAGTTTGTAACATTTATGGCAGAAGTGGTTAACTGTTCAGCTCAGACAACAAGTCGAACGGCAAGGATTAAAATCATAATCAGGGCAGCAGAGAAATACTTGGATGTAAGTGAAATAACAGTACAGAAAATACAAGATACTCTAGTAGGGGATTTCCAAGGAACACAGAAAAGTAATGGATAAATAATGAGACTTGAAATTTTACAGTGGAATGCAAGAAGTCTTCTAGCAAATGGACAAGAATTCAAAAAATATATAGATGAGTTAGAACAAAAACCAAATATAATTTGTATACAAGAGACATGGTTAAAACCACATCTTGATTTTAAAATACAGGGTTATGAAATAATTCGTAAGGACAGAGTTGAAGGAACAGGAGGAGGAGTAGCAACATTTATTGAACTAGGTATAAGCTATAGAGTTATAAATGTTAATGAAATTGAAGCAGTTATTATAGAAACATGGACAGAGGGAAGATGTATCGGAGTGATCAATTTTTATAACCCATGTAAGAAATTACAAAAAGCTAAATTAGAAGAGATAATAGAATTAAGTGGTAATACAGTAGTATGGTGTGGAGACTTCAATAGCCATAGTACGTTATGGGGTAGTGAAGTCACAGATTATAATGGTAAAATAATTGAAGAGTTATTGGATGAAAATAGGTTGGTGTGTATAAATGATGGATCTGGTACAAGAATAAATATTGCGAATGGGCATGAGTCAAAGCTAGATCTTACATTTGTATCAGAGAATATAGCTAATGTAAGTTTATGGAAGGCATTAAAGGAATCAACGATAGGGAGTGATCATTACCCATTAAGATGTAGAATAGGAATTATAGTTTCAAAAATAGAGCAGGGGAGTATAGATAGATGGAAGTTTAAAAATGCAGATTGGGAAAAATTCAGTTATATTTGTAGTCAGAGATTAATTAATATGGGTAATCTAGAAGATGATGTGGAAGAATATAATACAAAAGTCTGTAATATTATTCATGCAACTGCAACAGAAATTATAGGTAAGAAAACAACAATAAGGACAAGGAAAGCAGTTCCATGGTGGAATGAAGAGTGTGGAGTAGCTATTCGAGAAAGAAATAGAGCTTTTAGGAAGGTAAAATCATCGTTTTTATATGAGGATCTTGTGAAATATAAAAGGGCACAGGCGCTGGTAAGAAAAATAATTAAAGCGGCAAAAAGGAATTATTGGAGGGATTATTGTAGTAATATTGGATGGGATGTACAAATTTCAGATATTTGGGGCATGATTAGGAAAATGGGTGGACAGCGTAAAAATTTAAGTATGCCGGCATTAAGAAGTGGAGAAGAAGTAGCGATTTCAAATGAAGAAAAAGCAGAAATGTTAGCTAAAGTGTTTTATAATATACATAGCAGTAATAATTTGTCAGAAGAAGCAAAAAAATATTAGAGAAAAAGTTAAAAGAGATAATCCTGAAATAACTAAAAAATGTGAAGTTACTAATAATTGTTTAAATAAAGATTTCTCTCTGTATGAGCTAAAAAGGGCAATAATGAGTGTAAAAGAAACCTCTCCTGGAAAGGATGAAATTTGCTATAGCATGATAGGAAAATTATCAGATATAGCACTTGGAAGTATATTAAAATTGTATAATAAAATATGGGAAGAAGGTAAATTGCCTAAATCATGGAAACATTCTATAATTGTTCCTATAGTGAAACCAGGGAAAGATAGATCAGAGGCAACTAGCTACAGACCAATAGCACTGACTTCAAACATGTGTAAGATAATGGAAAAAATGATTGTAAATAGACTTATGTATGAGATCGAGAGTAAAGGCCTTTTTACACCATTCCAGAGTGGGTTTAGAAAGGGTAGAACAACAATGGACTCAATACTGTGTTTGGAGTCGGAGATAAGAAAAGCTCAGACAAATAAAGAGGCTGTTATAGGAGTTTTTATAGATGTAGAAAAAGCATATGATATGCTGTGGAAAGAGGGACTACTAATAAAAATGAAAAATATGGGTATACTAGGAAGAATGTACAACTGGGTATTAGACTTTTTATTTGACAGGACAATTCAGGTTAGAGTGGGAACATCATACTCTAGGGTTTATACAGTTGAAAATGGAACCCCTCAAGGGAGTGTATGTAGCCCCCTTCTATTCAATATAATGATCAATGACATATTTAATGAGGTAGAAAAAGGGATGGGGAGGTCAATATATGCAGACGATGGTGCACTTTGGAGAAGAGGTAGAAATATAACATACATAGTTAAAAAAGTTCAGCAAGCAATAAATAAAGTTGAAGAGTGGGCGCAGAAGTGGGGTTTTCGAATATCAGTAGAAAAAACTCAGGTAATATGTTTTACAAAGAAGAAAAATGCTCAAATTAAGTTGTCTCTTTATGGAAAACAGTTGGAACAGGTATCAGTAGTAAGGTTTCTTGGTGTTTGGTTAGATGAGAAACTGAACTTTAATATACATGTAGAAAAGTTATTGAATAAATGTAAAAAAGCACTGAATGTTATGAGATGTTTAGCGGGTAGTGAATGGGGGGCTAGCCGTAGTTCTCTCAGAAACGTATATCAAACAGTTATTAGGTCTGCTATTGATTATGGATGTATTGTATACGGATCAGCAAGCCAGCATGTTCTAGAAAAAATTGATAAGGTCCAGACACAAGCTTTGAGAATATGCTGCGGAGCATTTAGAACATCACCCAGGGCTGCTCTGCAGGTAGAAATGGGTGAAATGCCCTTAGAAGAAAGACGCATGCAATTAAAAATGAGTTATTGGGTATCGTTAAAAGGCCACAACAGTAAGCATCCAACTAAGGCAATATTTGAAGATTGTTGGGAGCATGAGAGAACAAAAATAAAAAGCATTGGGTGGATAGCAGAAGAAATAGCACAAAAAATGGATTTAGTAAATAGGAAATACAGTGATGCAATGCCTATAGCTGTACTCCCTCCGTGGTTATTTACAATGCCTGCAATAGATCTTTATTTACTAAAAGTGGAAAAATCCCATTGTGGTATAATAAATGAAGTAAATCGTTATATAGAACGGATGTACTATGATAATGTACAGATTTATACAGACGGTTCAAAAGATCCAGAATCCAATAAGACAGGAATAGCCATAGCTATACCACAACAAGAAATCATTATTACAAAAAGAACACCAGACTACTTATCTGTTTTTACTACAGAATTGATTGCTATTGTTATAGCTTTACAATGGTTGGAAGAGAATCAGATTAAGAAAGCAGTAGTATGCTCAGATTCTTTGGCGGCTTTAAATAGTATTAAATCGGGTCAATCAAATTGCAGACAAGATATTATAATAGAAATAATGCAACTGCTGTATAGAATACATGTTCATGACAGGATTGTGTCTTTTTTATGGGTCCCAGCACATGTTGGAATAGATGGAAACGAAATGGCAGATAAACATGCTAAAAGATCGTTAAATAAAAATAATGTAGAAATTGATGTAAAAATCAGTAAAGCAGAAGCAAAGATAATTATAAAGCAAGCTGTTATTAAATCTTGGCAACTAAAATGGGATATGGAGAAGACAGGTAGACATCTATATAATATCCAAAAGAAAGTAGGATTACAAATTAATGAGACTGGAAGTGATTTTAAAAGAAGAGAAGAAATAATAATAACACGGTTGAGATTAGGACATTCATCTTTAAATGGAAATTTGCATAAAATCAGGAAACACCCTTCTGGGTTTTGTAGATTCTGTGGTGAAACTGAAACAGTGGAGCATATTTTATTACAATGTAGAGCATATAGTAAAGAGAGACAAATGCTGGAAACAAAGATACAAACAGAAGGGGCAAGTAATATGACATTAGAACTGATATTAGGCGATAGGAAATTCAGAAGAATGATAATAAAATATATAATAGATACAGGAAATTTCAGGAGAATATAAGATTTTTTTTTTTTTTTTTTTTTTTTTTAAAGAATTTGTATGTATATATACGTATGTATATATGTGTGTGTATATATTAGGTATAGATGGATGTAGATACATATAGATATATAATACTACCCATTGTCACTTCACACTCCAGTTCAGTTGGTGGCGGTAATGCACCAAAAGTTGGCTTGCCCACCGCCAATAAACGTTACAAGAAGAAGAAGAAGAGTCGGTGAGAGAGAGGGGGACTGCTGACTGAGCCGCTGGTGCACGACAACTTGGAGTGAAGCCCTTTGTGGATTGTATATGCCGTGACTGGAGTGAAGCCCTTTGGGGATTGTTTTGTTTTGTGCCTTGCACAGTTTTTGTTTGACATTTCTGAATTTTGAAATAAAGCTCAGTCAGCAGTTAACCGCCGACCCTGTCCCCTTCCTTCCTACACTAACGAACATTGTTTGTACTACACAGTACTATTATTATTATACCATTTGAGATTATCAATCTATTATAGTTATGATGCTATATTATTGTCTATATTATGTAAATGGTACTACATATTCTATTGCTATTATTATAGTATTATTATACTATATGCTATTATCAATATATTATGATATTATATTATTCTACTTATTATATAAATGTTCTATTCATTACTATTTTATTTGCTGTATATTGTTTATTGACAATATTATATACTTTATTATTGACTATATTAATATATTATATACTACATAAACTGTTTCTTATAGTGTATAACAAACTATTTACTGTTCTCACTTTCTTATATTTACTATTTGTATTGCACTGTAATACCATGTCATGTGTATTACCATAAAGCATCCATCAGTTATCTTTGTTTTTGTATGTTTTTGGAGTATCTATCTGTAAATATCTGTATTATTTTAGTGCTATACAAATACAGAAAGCAGCCTGTGTGATTTGTATTTGATGATTTGTTTCATTTTATCAATGGTGGTCAATTCTAAGCTCAAGAAAAGCTAAAATTGCGTTAAAGACAGAAAATCATTTTTCCACAATAAGAAAACTTTAATTCATTTAATGTGAAAATTAAATTATATCTCTGTATGGGCGTTTTCACAATTCTTATGCAAGAATAAAGCAGCCAAATACATGACAAGCCTAAGCTTTGACAATTTCTTATTAAAATAAATATTTTACATGTCTAACTATAGAGATCTTATGTAACTAGAACTTTTTGTACACCACGTACATTATAAACCACTGAAATCAGTTGATAAATGTAAACGTTATTTTTGTTTTTATCCAGAAAAACTGCAGCTCGTCCGTTTACTTGTGTTTGTTAACAGCGCAGTCTTGCCCTGCACAATATGGCGGACTCGTTGACGTATCGCAGCAACAGTCCAAAGCTGCCAATAGGGCATCTAGTGTTTATTATATGTCTATGGATAAGAGGGTCTGTATTTCTTACCATTGGTGAAAGCGTAATGGTTAACTTAATCACGTGTGGCACCTCTCAGCCTATCTCCCACAAGTATAGGTCTCTGCGGAACAAAAGAGGGGCGTCTCCCAATTTTGGGGTGTTTTCTAACTGAGAGAGGTGTTTATAACGATCCAACCAAAAAAGTATGGAAGCCAGGATAGGCTTTTTTTTTTTTTTAAAGTATGGAAGCCTGAAAGGCCATTCATTATTTATTTTTTATTTTTTTCTTGTTTTTTTTTATGATCACAACTACTTTTTTAATGTTTAGATCCCGAGAAACAATTATGTCGAGATAATGAAAAATAAATAAAATATTGCTGCATGCTTGACTTCCGTAACAGGGAAACTATGCGAGTGCCTGCCTAGATATATGGAAACATTTTACTATAATACATTCATTTATTTTGAAGAGTATGCACTATTTTACAGGACCTGTAGCTTATAGCTCGAGAGGGCGAAATATATGATTTATGCAAGTTTTATTAGCCTACTCCGTTTTTTTTTATTGCTAGTTATTTATTTATTTTATTATTATTATTTTGCATAAACTAGCCTACGAATTATAGTGACACGGGATGTAATTTTGTCACAATGGCTATATATTTTACATAGACAAATAGTCATTTGTCTGAACTTATCCAATCAGCGTCATTTGGTTGGACATGGGGTGTAAAAATACTATAGTAATTGATAGTAAATAGTGTTTTTGAACCAGTAAATTGTAGTATACTGTATATTATAGTATTTACAGCACTTTGTTAATTATTACTACAGTAATACTACAGTAAATTACAGTTAACTGCGTGTATTGTAGTATAATATAGTTTAAAGAAAACTTAGGCTACAGTATTGGGTAACGTAATTTGTTTATATTACTATAGTTGTTATATTACCACAGCATTAGCCTATAGAATTACCACAAATTAATTCAAGTATGGTTCAAAAACACTATAGTATTTACTATAAATTACTACGGTATTTTTTCACCTCTTCACCTTTTTCACCTCAAATAGTTTCTTAAGGCTAGATCGCCTTCTTGTGCTACAAGTCTTGTTTAATAATTGATGCTCTTCAATATGAATAACGCAGAAGAGCAGGTACGCGATCAACAGCCTATTTTATTTAATCTCTCGCATGCCAAATTTCACGTGCCTGTAAACCTTCGTCATAAAAGCTATATAGTAGGCTATTATATATAATATTAAAATGACATAACCACTGCACTATATCAACAGACAAGCAGAGAGAATACGTAGGCTAGACAGTGCTTGTGATATAATTAACTTTAATATTAAGTGTTTGTTTTTTATAGGCTATCAACCACACAGAAACACATGACTGCCTCAGCGTATATTGTGTAAGTATAAGCTTTATATGCATTAATAAGACTACTTACTGACCTTGTGTAAACTTAAAAAAAAAAAATGTGATAACCTGAAATGATGACTCTGAAGACTTTAAACTTTATAATCATTTTATTGACCACAGACACTGTAGCCACAACCTAATGGCAAAACTAAAACAAACCAAGTGACTAACAGATACATCAAATAGAAAAGCGAATGTTAGCTAATAATAGTTATCGCTAGAAGTGAGTGGAAGATTGCTTGGAGCTTTTAACAACGAGCTAGCAAGCATATTCACACAAAAGAAACGTTAAACAACTTAAACAATACACTTACATTCATATACAATACATATCTCTTGTTGTTTTTCCGGAAATATCCCACTCGATTTGAGCAAATCAGGTAAAGAGGTTGAAAAACACCTATTCCCGTGTGACAACACCCCAAAGTTGGGAACCGCCCCTTTTTGTTCCGCAGAGACCTCGCCTATCGCGTAATGGCAGTGACGTCATTTGCGACGTTCCCTAGTCTGCCTTCTCGGAAACGAAACCAGTATGAGTCATTTTTATTTCCTTTCCTTTGTGGTATTTTTGGTGGAAGGTGAGTCACATTCTGTTTATCTAGTCACGGTGTACGTCACACTAGGTGCTCTGAACAGTGCCCGAGCGCGTTTAACCCTTTAAAGCCCGGTTCGTTTGACAAGTGTGAGCGTTTAGCTTCTTCACCATTTGTTTTGAAAAGTGTAGCTATTGCGAGAACCAGGGGCGGAGCCAGACATTGTAAACATTCAGAACTTAGCCCAAATTTGTCCAAAGACATTTTAATTTTCTATTAACAGCTTTACAAATGTACATTATTTGACACTGTAATTTGAAAAACTTTGTTGGATGTACCTCCTCTAGGGGGGTCCGGGGGCATGGCCCCCTGGAAGAAAATTTTGTACATTTTAAGCTTAAATGCATCAATCTGGTGCACTCTGGAAACTCAAAATTAAGAGCTTCAACCCATGTACAGTGTGCAAATTGAACAAAGAAACAGCATTGACTTGTACCTGGACATTATAAAGGGTTCAAACATCTTTTTTACAATACTTTTGTACTCATTTCTTTTTAAAAGATATATCCTTGAGCTTTTATTTTGATCACCAGCTGATCGCGTGCACAAATGTGCCCACTTCTCTTTAAAACACGCAGCACAGACAGACTGTATATATACTTAATCGCTGTCTTTTGCTGTTTTATAAAAGCACAAAGCCATATCACGGTTTCGATTTTAGCTCGTTGGCAAACGTAGTATGTTTTACATTTTCAGTTCATTATGAAACGGTGGCGGCAGCAGAGGGTCATTAATGGGAAACATTGAATGTATAGCTGATAAATGTGCTAAAGTTGTAATTTTGTTATATAACAAAAACCCTTCCACCGGACCGAAAGAGAGTCTCGAGGCCTGCCGCTGCTCTGAGTGAGTGACAGGAGGCGTGGCTCTGTACAACTGCAGTGTGCGTGAACTCGCTGTCGGAGAGGAGAGAGAGAAAGCGCTGCCGGTGTATGGTTGGATACTGTAGAAAAGCGGTATTGAACTGCTTAACATATTTTAACAGAGATATGTTTAGAAAAATTATATTTTGAGAGCACTGTTAAGAAACCTCAAACCTGAAAGATTCGGGGCTTTTGGGAAAATTCGGGGCTCCAGCCCCCTTAGCCCTCCCCTAGTGCCGCCCCTGGCGAGAACTCTCTCTGAACTGCACGCGCGGCACACACACACACACACACACGTCCAGCTACAATAATGTATCATATTATTGACAGCAACCCAGAATATTTGTCACAAGCATTGATTAAAACAATGATGACAATAATCACATAAAAAAAAAAAAATAACGACTTAAATTCTGGACCTTTGGCAGTGAGGGGGGGTTCGTTCGAACCACCCGAACCCCCCCTGCCTACGGGCATGGAGGTTGTGGTAAATCACACTGTCAGTCAGGGGCAATTCTAGGGTCAGAGCTTTAGGGGTGCTGAGCACCCAATGAGCCCCACTGCCACCACCCACCCTCTTTTCACACAAAAACAAAAAATATGTCTATTGAAAAGTAACTTTATCATTTTAAAATTGATTCAACTAACTCCAAAATCCAGATTTTTTTTCCCTTTTTTTTTTGAGACCTTTTCAGAACACCAGCTTAATTGTGAGAGTTAACAGACAGCCCCCTGTAACAAACACAAAACCTTCTTCACTCAGCTGGTTTTTCTGACCGTTAACTCCATGTGCCTCCTTTTGTATCAACAATCATCAGATTGGTTAGATTAGATTCAACTTTATTGTCATTGAACAGGTACTTGGACAACAAAATGTAATTCATCTTCTGTTTATTATTTACAAATGGCCATCTCTAACATATCTGGTTGCATACAGCAAAAGAAAACATAAAAATTTATTTTAGGGTAGAGTGGGGTAAAACGCCCCCCACCTGTTTTTCTCAAAATAAGCACTAGAGGTAGTCAATATACATTTTCACTGTTGCTATGCACTACGTTTGACAACGGGGATAAACAAATCTCCTTGGAGAAGCTGACACCAGTGACGTATTTGAAGAGAAGAGGATTACATGGCAAGCGCTATAATTTTCAGATATTAGTAAACAAGTGTTTAAGAGAATATTGTTCTGCAGGATATCACAGTGATGTATGATAGATGAATAGTGAAGTCTGTAGTTTGAGAGGATATGTTATTTATAAGGAATATAATTATATTTTAAAAATTAAACATTTTTTTAAAAAGTCGTAGCTTGTGGGGTAAAACGCCCCCCAGAGGCCATAGTTTCTCTCTATCATAATTACTATAATAACATATTTCTGTCTATCAAATCCTTTGTTTTACACTTAATGCAGTATAACTAGGTGGTAAAATCAAAATATTTAAACAAAATTAAAAAAAATCAATAAATAAAAATTACCCCAAGTGAGCATTAGGCTAGCTTGATAGCACAGTTGGCTCACTGATGGAAGGTGGTTAGGTGACCCAATGAAATTGGGTGGCTTTTAATGCATTTATTGGATATATTTTACTACATAAATACACAAATTTATAAGTTTAATATTTTTTAGGGTTTGTCTTGGTGATAGTGGTGAACAAATACATCAATTATCAAATGTTAAAAATTTGGATATGTTGGATATTCCTCAAATATTAAAAATATTAAATATATAGGCCTATACATGTTGATACATTACTTGCCTTTTACTTTTAGAGATTAAAAACTAGTCTGTTCATTTTGCTGTTGATCTATGAAGCAAACTGTTTGGTAAAGAAAAGGGGGCATTTTACCCCACCTTGGGGGGCGTTTTACCCCACCGCTGGGGCAAAACGCCCCCTTTGTACAAAAATATTTTCAGTCAAAATACTAATTAATTATGAAGGCTGAGCAGTTTTAATATTTGGTGAATAACTCCTGCCATAGTCACTCAAAACCGGGATGGCAATTCTAGTCACATTTATGTTTTGTTTCACTGTAATGTCACATTTTCCTTAAGGGGGGCATTTTCCCCCACTCTACCCTATTGTCTAGTGTGATAGTCAGCCACAGCTGAAAAATAACAGATATAAATCTAGGAATGAATAACAATTCATTTAAAAAGCCACAGTGAGTGTTTTCACACATACTGGTGGTATACAGTGATATGTCATTTGTTTTCACTCTGGTCCAAACGCCAGGGCTTCATGTTTCCATGACGACTGACCAGAAAAGACGCACGTGAGGTCATGTTTACATGACTCCCGATTGTTAAAATGAGTATCAAATTAACGATAAGCTTTAATAACAGAGACACACGTACGCACTACACAGGCACGCAGTTTATTTGTCGCGCCGCTGTTTTTGTTTCATGCTCTAGCAGTTAATAAACAGAACCAAGTCCCTTTAAGACAAGTCATTTCACTCTGCGGCCATCTTTGAAACGCCTCTCGGGCATCCTGGGCATCATGCAATCTCTTTGAATGGGGAAACATCAAATTCTCCAACGTTACGATTAAATTTCATATTTGAAATCACCAATGAAATCTAACAACAACTGTCTCATAAATTTAGTTTCTAAACGCTCGAATCATGACAAAAAAACTGTATTTTTCAGGCTGGATCAAGCTAATGCGCATGCGCAGACCTAAATGCGCGTCTCTTCGGAGGCGCGCGTCTGACTGTTTCTATAGAAACCGGTGATTCTAACGGCCGCTGAATTGACGCGATGACTTTACCAGTCGGCGATTGGCTCTTATTTAGAAGGCGGGACTTATTCCGCCATATTGCGCGTTTCACTTTCTCCCATTCAAAACAATACGAGTGACACGACTTGTGTTATTCTATAGTCTTTGACAGAACTGCATGCGTCTTGCGGAAGAACATTGTAACCGGCGCTACTTCTCTCCGTTTATGACTATGGACGAGTCACCCAGGTCCTGTGCTACTCCACAGTGGCGGCGACCCGCTGGACTAAAATAGTCCGAAAATAAACACTTATTATAGGTGTACCATGGTGATTCAGGATACTGACTGCAGTACTCACCGATATGGTTTCGGAATCGGAACAAATTTTAGAATAACAACATTTCTTACATTTAGACATTTCTTTTTAGGGGCACTGTAAACCCTAATACTCAAAATACTTAACTGGTTTGAGTAGGACCAACTTAAATTAAACAAATTAGTTAATTTAAATGAACTGTTATGAGGGTTTTTTTTTTAGAACTTTTTTCTTTCAAGTCTACAAAATGTATATATTTTAAGTAAACTGCACTGTTTCATTGCTTTCAGTTGTATGAACTCATTTCTTTTTTAATTTAGACTAACTTAAGTTTAACTGAAACTGGGCTGGGATTTCTGTTTCCCAGCATGCTTTGCCCATGACCCTCGAAAGGGAGAGTAAATGTTAAAATTAAAGGTGCTAAAGAGGATGTTTTGTTTTATACATTTTTGCAATATTACTTGAAACTGTCTTTACTAAGTGATAAAAGACTATTTATTAGGTGCACTGAAAGTAATAATATTAATATAAATCATCTGTGCACGAGGTAGGGCCTTAAAAACATCAGCCAATCGTTTACGCGATCATCGTGTAAACGATTGGCAATCTGGCTTGTCAATCACTGCCGTGACTTGTGAGAGACGAGCGCGGCTGCGCGCTCCAGTAACTTTCCACACTCCACACAGGCGCTGCATGCAATGTTTTTGTCAGGAGTAACAACTGCAGATTATGAGTTACCTGCGGTGAGTCCGACATAATGAATCCACTAACACGACACAGCGAATGCCGGTGATAAACACTCTCGTGCACGAGTTTTGGGAGGCGTTCCCTCGAAATGAGCTGTGAAGGAGGGGGGCTGTTCTTACGCATGTGCTCATTTCAAAAACTCAATAACAGTCTTTGGATTCTCAGTCGACGAAAAGATCCTCTTTAGCACCTTTAAGTGTTATATAATGTTTTTTGCACAAGATTGTGTTTTATGTGTCTTTTCTATAAAATACAGACAGACATCTGAGACTAACTTGACTCTTCCTTTAATAAACTTGTGAGCCCTACACACATTTTACATGTCGTTACCCCGGATGTGCTCCCTCTTTTCGGCACCCACTACAACAGAACATACAACAATTGTGCACTTTAATGAGCTTCATCGCTTCACTTGCTCTCTGTCCTATTATGGGGACAGTACAGTTGTTATCCACCACCATCTAAAATTGCAGCCTGTACAGTTTACAGTTTCTCGGGTTTCTTACTTTCACTTTGCACTTTCCTAGTGGTCTCACTTTGTTTTGGTTGTACATTACTAGCACAGTCTTTGTATTCTCCAGTTTTATATCTGGGCTCAGCAGAATAATAGGAATTACATTACAACTTGCTCCACAGTCAATTTGAAATTTCACAATGTCTTTTTTCAAAACTGCAAAGTGATTTTTTTTTTTAACATTTCTTACCAAAAGCTGGTCATTGTTCTTTTCATGCTCTTTACCACATAATATGCATGTGATCATAATACAGGTGTCGTGCCGAAAACTGATCGTCTGCCAAAAACTGTCTGCTGTCCGCGGGAGCGCGCACAGCATGTTTAAAGGGTATCGCCTCTGTTTCTACACGTCTACAGCTGATTTTATCATGATCAAACGACCATAACCTGCAAATACATATAACTCTGTGTCCATGGTAATATGTCCATGCTAATAGCAAAGAAACTTTTTCTGTTACGGATTAATCAAAATTATTAATTTAATTAATTTGCCGTTTATTGCTTAATCGAGCTTGATTTTTACGTGATTATAACAGAAGCCTGTTTTACTTGCTTTGTGCCAAACAATCCAGTCCATTTTACCAGGTGAAATACCTTTAAATGGCCAATACAACCAATTAAATGCAGTTGCCGAAAAGTGATTACAGCCTCTGTTTATTGAGGAAACTGTTTTTTTCTGCATCAAAATGACTTGATTTCATTCATGACTGTTATATTTGACAAACTATAGCTCATTTAATCCTTTTTACCTGTTGTAATACCTTTAAATGGTCAATACAACCCATAAAAAATCTTCTGTTCTAGCACTATGACATGCTGGGAAGTAATAACCCACCACCAGTTTCTGTTAATGCATAAAAAAAACATCATTCATGTAGTCCCAACACACATGAATTAAGTAAACATCAATGTTACATTTAACATTTGACATTAAACAGAATGTATGTCAATTGTGTTGCTTTAGCTCATTTTAATAATTTGAACAAGCAGCAAACATTTTTTTCCCTTTACAGACTACAAGTTTTGAAATGTTTAAAGGGATAGTTCACCAAAAAATGAAAATTATCCCATGATTTACTCACCCTCAAGCCATCCTAGGTGTGTGTGACTAACTTCTTTCAGACAAACACAATCAGAGGTATGTTTAAATATAACCTTAGTCCTCCAAGCTTTATAATGGTTGTGAAAGGTAATCCAAATTCTGATAAATTGTTAAATTGGCCAAGTTTACAGCAGAAAAAAACATGTTTACAAGTTGGTTCAAATTGTGCTTTTGGTCTATACTGCTAATTTTGCCCTTCATGACAACTCTGAGGGGGGTGTATTTTTTTATAACTCATCCGTTTAAATTATATTAAGCCTTAAAGTTCTGCATAATTAAGGGCGTGGTCACTTGAGTGACAGGTGGATTGCGCTGCTGTCTGTGAGCCGTCATGTTACCTCAGCTGCCGCTGAATTTGGCATCTCAGCCGTATTTGTGCTTTTTTCTCGATTATTTTATACAATTATAAAATATGGCTTGCTGCATAATATTCGAGACTGATGTGTGTCTGTGTAGATGTACATGCATGCGGAAGAGACAGAACACACGTTGTTGGATCGTGGCATTGGCTGAAAGTTTTGATTGTGAGATTTACTACAATGACAATGGCGGGAGGATATCAAAATCCGATAGCACTGCTTGGATATTATAACTAAAACCGCTGCACTATTTTGAAAAATTATACTTTGGACACAGGCTCATTTGTTTGTTAGATACGATCGTATACAGTTTTACAACATAAACGCTGCTTAGATTGCATTATTTCTTGAAGAACGATGACAGAGAGCAGATCATTCAGAAGAAATGTGATGCAGACAATGGACAATATATCAATATTTCATGGACAAAAAGTTCTGTTTTTTTGTTTTGCAATTTTACCCAAGTGCCACAGATTGGATTCATCTCGCGATCTCTATTTCATTATAAAGTCTGTATAAAGTATGAAGTCCCATTTGATTTTCCATGTTGTTATTTGCACACCCAACACTACTGGTGTTGGAGCATCTATATCTTAAAGAAACACCGTAGATTGACAGTAAACCTTTAGAACTTTCTAAACTTATCTTCATTAATATTTTAGATCGTATCTAAGATAGATAGATAGCTCCTTTGACTGCTAACATGGTCACGTCGAGCTTGTCAGAAACTGACTCTAACGGTTCAAAGGGGGTCTCAACCAAGCCCTCCAGGACTATTTTTAGGTCCCATGAAGAGAAACTGGCTCTAGAAGGGGCCTCAGCCGCCTAGCTCCTTGAACAAAGCGAGAGAGCAGGACATGCTTGCCCAAAGGCACCCCGTCAATCAGAGTGTGGCAAGCCGAAAGAACGGCCACATAAACCCTGGGAGTGGCGGGGCATGTGCCTGTTGATAATTTCCCCTGCAGAAAATCCGGAACTGTAGCAATCTGGCAGATCTGCATTGTGTGCAGTACACCATCTTCCAAAGATGTTGGCATAACTTGATCTAGTGGAGGGAGCCCTAGCATTTAAAATGGTCTCAATAATATCAGGTGAAAGCCCTGTGTCCCTCAGTTGGTTCCCCTCAGGGGCCAAACATGAAGGTTTTACATACCCGGCCGGGGATGAAATATTGTTCACTGCACCTGAGACAGAAGGTCCCACCTCTACGGTATCGCCCATGGCGAGCCGTCAAGGAGAGCTATTATCCCCGAGAACCATATTCCATTCAGCCAACGTGGCGGTATCAGTAAGAGGCAAGTGCCTTGTTGGCAAACTTAGGCTAGAACTCCTGGGAGCACAGAAACCAGAGGAAACGCATACAGGTGCATTCTGGGCCATGAATGCGCATCACATCCAGACCCAGGGAGAGCTGGGTGACTCCGAAAGAAGTAGACTGGACATTGCGCTGCCTGTTGGGGGGCAAAGAGGTCCATCTCTGTTTCATGAAGTACTTCAGGGCCAGAAATACAGCCATCAATTCCAGGCAATTGATGTGCCAATCGAGATGATGACCTCACCATATCCCTTTGGACTGGACGGCCACCTAAGGCCGCTCCCCAGCCCGTACGGGAAGCGTCTGTTGTTAGCATGTTGCAACATCAACGCATATTGAGTGGGACCCAATGTGAAGAACCGGGGTCTGAACCACATAGAAAGGGAACGAAGCTGCAGCGCGTAACCCTTACCATAACATGGATTTTAGAAAGGGCACGAAGCACTCAGTGTGTGCCCTTGCCCTTATTTGCCATGGGGAATTGCTGGGACAAAATCTCCTGGCTCCGAGCCACAACTGAAACGGTCTCATATGCAAGAGGCCCACAGGAATCACTAGGAATTCTCTGGGTAGGACAGAGAACAATTTTCTTCTCATTTAGTCTCAACTCTAGAGAAACTAGACGAGCTAGTATGACATCTCTGTGTTGTAACGCCATCTCTTGTGACTCTGCTAGTATTAGCCGGTCGTCTATGTAATTCAAAATGTGAATGCCCTGGAGTCGTAACGGAGCCACTGCTGCATCCATGCATTTTGTGTATGTGCAGGGTGATAGGGCTAGACCGAATGGAAGAACCTGATATTGGTAAGCTTTCCCCCCGAAAGTGAACCTCAGGAACTTCCTGTGTTGTGGCAACATCTCTATGAAAATATGCATCCTTGAGATCGATCGTGAAGAACCAATCGTGATGTTGGATTTGCAACATGATCATCTTTATGGTTAACATCTTGAACGGTTTAACACTCTGAGGTCTGAAAACGCGCCGGCGCGTTTTGCAGGGTTTTTTTCACATTGCAGCAAAACAGACTTAAAATACTCCGTCATTTTTTGTCATAGAGACATAAGTAATATATCAATTGAAACTATAGAATATCTTCTTTTATTTGTATACACTCAGAGTAAAAACACAATGTTGTGCTTTTTGTAAAATAAAGAAAACTAACATGATGCGTGATCTCTCATCTCCCTCTGAACGAAGTCCAATCTGATAGTTCTCAGAAAATGAACTGTAACTTAGTGAATACTAATCACAGAAAAGTTAAACTTATGTCTAAAAAAACGTTAAGATGTCAGGTTTTAAATCATGTAAGTCAAATCGAAAACAAACCTTCTGTGTTTATGTAATCTGTATGAAAAGAGAGCCATGTCAGAAGTCCGTGATTCAGCTCATTATCTGCTAATGCGGCCACGCCCACGGAGCCAGCGCTATTCAGACGCAAATTCAGAGGCAATACATGCATTCATCGTCTCAATCGTGTATTTATTGTCTTGAAAAGTGTTTATCTGGATGTAAAAGTCATGGTTAGGGAGCTCTAGAAGACATGCAGTTAGTTCCTGTTTTCTTTTCTTCTATAGATGAATTTTAGATGAGTTTTTGTTTCTTTAGCGCCCTCCGGCTGCAGTATGTATTGGAAACTCCATTCATGGAATAGCCTCTTCTTCTTTTAGATGAATTTGTGGACTAAAAATGCACAGAGAGCGCCCTCCGACTTCAAGGATGAATTGAAAACACCAGCGCTCATAGTAATGACAATGAATATTAAATAAATATAACTTCTCTGTATAGAAAATTGACATAAGCATATGAGAATCCAATATTTCTCCAAATGTGCATGCTTTTAAACTAAAAGCCTATATTCAGACTCTTTGCATCACAGAAATACATTATATTTTAAAGTATAATATAAAATCATTACTTTATATTGTAATAATATTTTTCTGTATGTTTCATATATCATGATGAGCTTGAGACATCACAGAAGGTTTTTTTCACAGCCTACCTGACTGAAAGGCCTCATTAATATGCAAGTCATTTCAGCTCATTACTATCCAATTCTTTTGTCTTCTCAGGTGAGAATGGCCCATTATTCAGTGGTGATTCACGCCTCCATGCATACTGTGTTTCTTGGCAAAAAGTGTCTTACAAAAACTAAATCAATATATTGTTTTATATGAAGGAGTAGGCAGCATAATTTTTACATAATTTTGAAGCAAAAACTGTAGTTTACAACCTCCAATACCCAAAAGTCTTGTGAACACAGATTTAATATACTTATTTTGGCCTTATTTCAGTGACTTAAGTTTTTTGTTTTTTCAGTAACCACGCATAAACATTATTCCTTCAAAAACACAAACATGTACATACATGTTCCTCACATATTATTGTAGCCTAGTTTGTGCTGAATACAGTGTAATGACACTTTTGTCATTAATATGTTTATGAACAACTGAAAAAAGCACAAATATCAGGGCATGTCAAAACTTCTCCAGGCCCCAAATCAGCCTCAGACTCCAGAGGGTTAAGCCTCGAAGATCTAAGATTGGATGCAACCCACCATCCTTTTAGGAACTAAGAAGTAAGAACTAAGAAGCCGCTTGCCCCGGCTTCACGGTAATGGAGACCACGCCGTTGAAAGGTGGAGAACGATGAATAAATTGGATTCTGTATCCTTTTTCTACTGTCTTTAGAACCCACGCAGAAATCCCTGGCAGTAGTTTCCACCCTGCCAGGCTCTCTGAAATGGGCACTAATTTTGATACTTCCCTTTGAGGGGATGTTAGATGTTCCGCGTACTTACAGGATTTCACACAAACAGGAGTCAACACAACACCTAACATTTCACAGAAAACCGCTGCCCCTCGAATCACCAGAGGTGGCGGGGAAGGAAGGTTTATGTGGAGATATTGAGAAGGGGCGGGTGTTAGATATTATGAGGCTGCTGAGCGTGACAAGCTGGTCTCCAGTTTTACGCGGGAAAGCGCAACTCGCCACAGTCTGCTTTTGAGCCTTTCTTCAGCAGGTCAGCCTGGTCCACCTGCAACACTGTATAGAGCAGTTGGTATAATCACACACCCCTGCACCCACGATAGTTGAATAAGTTGACATTGAGGGCACAAAGGCACACGAAAAATAAGGTTTTCTCCTATTTATTATGCTTATATATACATATAATATATAATTGTTATAATTATATATAGATGTTATTTAATTCCTCAGAATTAAATGCAGAAAAGCTGTGCTTAAATCTTTCATAGATCAGTCTGATATGCCTGTAACACAGCCATTGTGTACAGCGCAGCCTGACTCGCTGTGAAACGCCTCTGATGATGCGCTCCCAGGGGAGAGATAGCATGCGAGTGTCTGTCTGATCTGAGGCAGCATCTTATAAATGCGTGCCTTTGCACCCACGATAGTCAAGCGGGCCGACGTCACGGGTACAAAACACATTTATATTATAAATGTTTTGGGGTCTGCTTGTGTTTCACTGCATGAATGACTGCCCAGAGTATGTGTGTTCACTTTTCACTTGTCAAAAAGAGTTGAAAAGGAACAAAGGGAGAGAAAGTTCTGCACAAATCTAATCAAATCTAACTCCTAAGAAAGTAATGAAGAAAAAAAAAAGAGTTTGAGCAGAGCTGGTTCACAGTATGGTTCACAGTATTATAGCCTCGCCTACAACGCATTCCAATGACGTCACGCAAGCTATAATTATAAGTCCATTTCATTGATGTTGTTTTACACATATTCACTGCTGGTCATGACTAGAGACGTTCACAGCGCTGATAAAGCGCAGCTTGAGTGTAGCTTTTGAAAGGGAACTCTGATTGTGTTCGTCTGAAAGAACACAACAGATTTGTAATTTATAGTAGCATCTGCTCCATATTCTGCACTGCATTGTGGGATTCTGAAAAATAATTTCAATTTTTTTCTGGCATTTTGCTTAATAAATTTGAACCAGTACTGTGTTTAAACTGAAAATAAACAAGTTAAATATTTGGTTTTTTTTATAACAACATTTTCTGATTTGTCTACAGGTGTGTTTGGTGCTGATGAAGTGAAAGCAGTATCAGCAAATGTAGGAGAAGATGTAATTCTAGAGACAGATGAGGCTGAAGTACAGAGAGCTGATGAGCTGTCATGGAGGATTCAAGGTGAAATCATAGCAGAGTTCGATAGAGAAACCAAGATGGTCTCAATAATCACAGATGACGAGAGATTCAGTGGGAGACTGCAGATGGATAAGACGACTGGATCTCTGACTATCAAGAACATCAACACCGCAGACTCTGGAGTTTATGAACTACAGATAAGCAGCCGCAGTCGGGTCAAGAAAAAGACATTCAGTCTTACTGTACACTGTGAGTAACTCCATGTGATCATTATGTGTGAAAGATGCGTTGGAATAATCACAGTAATACACAACAGCCCTTCTGTAAACTGAATGATTGGCAACTCATAAAGAGGTTTAAAATCAGTGCATTGTTCAGAGACAAATGAAATATTTGTAAATGAAATATTTATAGTAATAAAAAACTTTTGCCAGGAGTAATTCAGAATTAAGTTTGGTTGTGAATTATCAAAACCTTTAAAGCAATTCATATCCAATACAGGACCTGACATTTATATTAAACTCTTGTCCTGAGAACAACATTCAGTCATTCATATTACTACCTTTTAGCTTTTGTACCTCAGTACTGCCCCGAGAACTGTACCTTTTTTCCTCACCGTGAAAAATATCTGTTATACTCATATCTCTTATAGACGCCATTTCAGAAAAAGTCAGGTTAAATACATACATTTAAAAGTCTAAATGTTTAAATGAGTAATAACATTATAATCTCTGTTTGGAAATGGTGTCTGTTTGTTTTCCAGCTGAGGTTGGCAGTGTTCAAGTGTCTGTGATGGAAGGAGATTCGGTCACTCTAAACATTAATGATAATGAAGTACAGAAAGATGAGGAGCTGAACTGGAAGGTGAAGCCTAAAGATGAAAATGTTTACAAAAGCATTAATGATGAAAGATTTAAGACAGGCGAAACTGGATCTCTGACCATCACAAACATTAACATCAAAGACTCTGGACTTTATCGACTAGAGAGCAGCAGCATCACGAGCAGCGACATCAAATACAAGACCAGATTTAATGTTGCTGTCCACGGTGAGTGACTGAATGTGATTATTGATGTTATTATGTAGATTAACTGTATGTCAAGGTGAACTTGAATAATAACAATAATACACAATAATTATTTATTACTATTTATTTATTTATTTTTATTTAATCTGAATGGTTAAAAGTAGCAACTGGTAAAGAGGTAAAAAAAACAGTGTATGTTAATAAACACTTGATGGCCGATTTCAAAACACTGCTTCAGGAAGCTTCGGAGCGTTATGAATCTTGTGTCGAATCAGCGGCTCGGAGCGTCAAAGTCACGTGATTTCAGCAGTTTGGCGGTTTGACACGCGATCCGAATCATGATTCAACACAAAAGATTCATAACGCTCCGAATCTTCCTGAAGCAGTGTTTTGAAATCGGCCATCACTATATAAGTCGTTATTTTGGTTTTTTGGCGCACCAAAAATATTCTCGTCGCTTTATAATATTAATATTGAACCACTGTACTCACATGAACTGATTTAAATATGTTTTAGTACATTAATGGATCTTGAGAGAGGAAATGTCATTGCTGGCTATGCAGGCCTCACTGAGCCATTGGATTTCATCAAAAATATCTTAATTTGTGTTCTGAAGATTAACGAAGGTCTTACGGGTGTGAAACGACATGAGGGAAAGTAATAAATGACAAAATTTTCATTTTTGGGTGAACTAACCCTTTAAAGAAGCAGTGTGTAAATTTTAGCGGCATGTAGTGGTGAGGTTGCGAATTGCAACTAACGGTGCTCACCCCTCCCTTTCGGAGAAGCTGCGGTGGCTGTCGGGTCGACATGTCGTCGTCTGAAAGAGCAGAGAGTAGCCAGTCAAGCAATGAGGTTTCTTCTTACTTCTAACAAAGAACGGCCTCTGCTTCTAATAAAACAGACGACTACTACTACTCTGTTCATATTCAACATAATGATGATGCAAGATGCCTCAAAAAACACCAACGAAGAAGAAGAACAACAACAGCATAGTGACAAAACACACTCTGTAGAGCAGTTTGTCCATTTAGGGCTGCTATAGAAACATGCCAGCACAAAAATGGCGACTTCGATGTAAAGAGACCTGCGGTGTGTGAAGATAGAAATGACTCATTCTAAGGTAATAAAAAACATAACGGTTCATAATGTAAGATCTTTATACCCCACTGAAAACATAGTTATGTATTTTATATTGCATTTCTGTCAAAAGATCCTTTTGAACTTTCAACCTTTATAAAAATGACCATATATCTGGCATAAAATGAATGGAAATTAAAAATCAGACACATAATTACTAGATACAACTATAATAATCAAAAGGTGAACATTTAAGCAATATAAAAAAAGGTTTATTGTTAAATTATTATTCATTAAATATATTAATAAATGTTCATTTCCAACATTCTTTGGGTTTATTTTAAACAAGCAATACAGTTTTAAACAATTTTAAACAATAGTTGAGTTTAATAAAACTACCCAGGTTGAACAAATATTTAACCCAACTGCTGGGTTTGTGCATTTTCAACCCAACTTGGGTTGTTTTTAACCCAGGGTATCTTCTCCGACTGAAGGGCTGAAGGTCTGGCTGGTTAACATGGGTCACTTATAGCCCCTGCTGGAGATTGCTGTAACTACACATCTCTTAGCATCTTTCATTTATAATTTTTTTTTTTTCTCTTTGTGAACAATTAAAACAAAAGTATTTTAATATTTTATTGTATTATAAATGTTTTACCCTTGACAGTTGCTGGAGGGTTCAGAAATGTGAAAGTGAAATAAAACTCATTCAGTCTATTACTTCCATAATGTGATGTATTTTAAAGTTTCAAAAAACAACAACAAAAAATTGCTTAGAAATAAAATGAAATATTTTTTATGACATGATGGAATTAGTTTGTAAATGTATGTGCAGGATGAACTTGTTGCTCTATAACTCCAAAAAACATGAAATATTTGTATTCAAAGTAGATTTAAGATTTTTCTTTATATAATCGGAGGCAGAGATTTATTCTGCAGACAATCTCTTTTGAAATTTAGACAAAGATTTTTTTTTTTTTTTTTTTCTTAGAAAATTGTTAATTACCTTTTCACACTTAAATTAGAATTTGAGGCACATGTTTTTAGGGTTTTGGCTGTTTTTTTTTTTTGTACTTTACTTAAAGAATTATAATTATAATCTCTCTGTTTCTGATTGTTTTTATATGTTTGTAGTTGAGACAGATGGACTGAAGTCAGTGTCAGTGATGGAGGGAGATACTATCACTCTACGCACTGGTGTTACTCAGATCCTCACTGCACGCTTAAACGGCACCAGTGCGAGCCGGAGTAACATTAACCTGAATAAGGAGACTGGAGAAATCACCATCAGAAACATCAGAGGAGATCAGTCTGGAGATTTGGAAGTGGAGATCAACACCTCCAATGTGACCGTGCACAGAAAATTCAGTATTAATATTAGCGGTGAGTTGCTCAAACCTTTGATAATGTTATGGTATTGACTCAAATTTACACTGAATGTGACAGAAGATACTGGACAAGATCTGATCAATTGTTTTGGCTGATTTACAGTTGTTTCTCTGTTGTTAAACAAATGTCAAATTTAATCAAAAATACAAATATCTCTATTAAGACAAATATTATCTTTATATTTTGGTCTTTATATTTTGGTCTCTTCTAAACTGTGGTTTCTGAGGGAACTTCAAGGGAGATGATAATAATAATTTGTAAAATGTAAAATTAAATTCTATAAATAATTTTCAGATAAAAAAAAAAAAAAAAAAAAAAAAAAAAGAATATTTTTACCAAAAAGGTAAAATATTTTATGTGTTTGGCCATGTCATGCGTCTTGATTTTCCGATCAGATTTTTTTTCCAGGCACATCTTGCCAATTCCAAACCACATCAATCTTAATAACTACTATTAATTTTGCATTTAATCATTTATAAGTGATATTTAATTGTTCATGAAGGCTGGAAATGTATACTCAGGTGTGCATAATTATTAGGCAGGTATTTTAAACAGATAAAATGAGCCAAAAAAGAGATTTAACTCAGACTGAAAAGTCAAAAATTATTAAATGATGAATAAATTAAAGGATCATGCAATACTAGAAACTCCAGTGAACTCAATGTCACTTTTTCTTTTATCAGCCAAATTGCATTCATGCAACACCGGAAAGTAACGTGATTGGCTGTTATCACTATAATGGTTGCATCAGCACAGGCTTCAGACACGCCCTCCGTCAAGTGCTGATGCCAACGCCCCGTGTGAATGCAGCGTTACTCGCTACTGCTGCGCCACTGAAGATGCTGAATTCTGTGTGTTGAGTGGCCCAACCAGACAGTGGTGGGCGGAGTTAGTGTAAATAGTGTTTGCCAACAAGGGACGCTATTTGCACTTAATGTATATAGACACTCCGAAGCATTGTTTCACATAGAAACATAGATTTGTGTTTCAAGTGTATGTTCATTATAAGAAGAGAAACAGGTTTTAAATAATGCAGTGAAAACAGGATCTGTCACAGAAGAGCTTTAACGTTTTTAATGTTGCCATTTATGATTGTCTCTTTGAATCAGCTCACTATTATTTGCAAATGTAGGACAGTTTCACTAGGGAAGTTAATGCTATAGGTTTTCTGAAATGACTGATTAAAGACTCATTCACATTAGTGTCTGTCTTTATCATTTCAGATTCAGGTTCCTCAGCTGCTGTATCAGGCATATGTGGGGTCAGTTTTGGTCTGCTGGTTTGGGCTGTAGCTGTTTTGTTACTGCAAGAAGTATAAGCAACCAAACATGTGAGTATTACACTACAAGTGTTTGAAAACGATTCCCTTATCATAAACACAAATTTGTGAAAACAGTGACGTCAACAACAAACTACTGGCCTGGCAGCATAATACAGCATTTTTAGTTATTTTGTCACGGATTTATTTGAACGGGCATTATTATCAACATTATTTTCATTTTTAACCAGGTGTTTTTACTGTGAATCTTTCTGTGTTTTTGTCACAGGTTTCAGACAAGATAAAGTGAATCAAACTCAGGATCAGGATGAATAATGATGAGAATCACCTCCAACAGAACATAATCATAATCTGTGACAATGTAAACACAGGCTTTGTAAGGCATACTGATCAGTATGGGGCTATATGCAACAATTTTCTTGTTTTAATCGCTTCTTTATTGCCAATATGTGAACATCTTGTAATGAAGCTTAAAAAATGAGACCTTCCCCAACTTAACTAGGTTGCCTATAGCAGTGGTTCCCAAAGTGGGGGTCGCAAGACAGCAAGGAAGGGGTTGCAAGAGGATTTCCAGAAATATACAACAAATAAACAAATAAATAAATGATTAGAAATAGCATATTTGATGGACAGACTTGATGTGGTGCATGTCGTTCAAAGCACTTCATGAGGATAGGAGTAAGTGCGACTGGACAGTAGTCATTGAAGCAGGATGGCATTGAAGTCAGCATTGCGATTCTCTTTGTATATACTTAGTGTATTTCATAGATTTCACATTTAAACACACTACATTTATACATTTTATTCATTTCATTACTTTATATTTATATGAAATAACACTTTAGATTTATATATTATGTTACCCACACTGTGCAGCACAGCAAAAGTAGACGGCGCGGAAAGGATCGCTGCACTGCTGCAGACACACTGCCGGACCGCATGCATGTGCAGTGTGAACGCTTTAATCTGTAAATGCTTTAATCAGCGTTAGTGCGTGTGCCTTTGTGCACAACATGTGTATACTTTAACCACCTGCGAGGATAGTGCGGGTCGCAAGTCTCTGGCATCATTATTTTGAGGGTCGTGAGCTGAAAAGTTTGTAGCTTCACCAGGAAAATGGTCTCCCAGTCTTTTTTACTTCACTGTGAGTATATCAGTGCATCGAATCACATTCAGTCTCTTGTACATTATGTGTTCATGAGTGTGAGCTCAAGCAGTTCACTTAATGGCATTAGTTATATATATAAGCTGTTTTTGACATGAATCACACTTCAGTATTTTTTGCCTCATGCTTGACTATTTAAACAAAAGGAACATTTTCTTCACAGGTATTTGTAAAGCTCATATATCATAAGTAATAGGGGTGTGACGAGATCTCGTGGCACGAGATCTCGCGAGACTAAACCGTGACGAGATTTCTCGTCGAGGCGAAAAGTAGTCTCGTGATGTTGCCATGACAGAGTGTTAGGATGATTAGGAAAGAATATGCCACCGCTACGTTTACATTATGCCTCCACTGTCGTTTTGCTTTGTATTTAAATAAAAAAAAACATTTAATTCAGTTGGATAACGGTCGCCGCCGCTCCATATTTACAGAGTACGCGCGACCGTTTAAAAGTGAAAGTAAACGCGAGCGCGCATTCAAACGTGATTTCAATACCCCGCATTTTGAAAGCGGCTCCCTGATGAATACAGATATCTCTCAATATGAAAGCTATTTTAGGCTGGGCAGTGTAGTTGTAACCATCTCTTAGCTCTGTATCAAAGAAAAAGCTGGTCTTATTTGCACTTTGAATATTGAGAGAGTGTGATTATGGTTGCACTTATTGTAAAGTGTTACCATAAAAATGAATAACAGTTTTCTCTTCTTATTATTTACTAGTACAAACAATAAGGTTTCATTTGTTAACATTAGTTAATGCACTGTGAACTATCATGAACTAACAATGAATGACTATTTTTATCAACTAACAAAGATTAATAAATACTGTAGCAAATATATTGCTCATTGTTAGTTGATGTTGGTTAATACATTAATGTTAATAAATGAGACCTTATTGTAAAGTGTTAACATTTTTATTTATACTGTTTTTATTTCTGTTCAGTTAGGAGGTCAAAAGCTGTAGAAACTCATAATTCATGTACAGTAAGATCTGAAGAGACTGAAATCATACAGGAGGGAAGTCAGTCAGTTGAGTTTGTGGCAAAACCTTTTACATTACTTGAGTATTGTTGTCTTTTACTGCATATGATAATTCAGTCTCAGAAAGTAGAACTGAATGACATTCATTACAAAATGATTAGTTAAAACATTTCAAATACACCTGCAGAATATTTTTTCTAGTCGTGTATTTCGCCATCTTGTCTCGTCTCGTGAACTCAATCTCGAGTCTTGTCTCGTCTCGTGAGATACTGGTCTCGTCACACCCCTAATAAGTAATGTTTGTTGTTTCTTCTTAGTGTAATAATTTTAAGTATTATTTAAATTGTGACTGATCTTAAAGCTGCAGTGTAATTTCTGTTCTGTGAGTGTGTGCTCATGTGGATCTGTGTGCAAATACATAATAAACAAATGGCTAAAACTGGACAAAACTAAGAGTATTATATTGTGTCAGAGTGGATTGTAAGTCACTGAAATTGCTTAAAGTGTAAAGAAAGATTAGATGAAAGAAAGATGTTGTTAACATGTCTATCAGTAGGATCTCTTCCAAATGTTTTGCGTTCCCTGAAAAACTTTACTTTCGTCCACAAAATATTTTGCATTCACCTGAAAAACTTTCGTTCACTTGAAATGAACACAAAAGTTTTCTGAGTGAATGCAAAAATTTTCAGGTAATGAAAACCAGGAAGTAACCATTCATATTGTCAACTGTATGGTAAAAAGATTCATTACTCGAAGCTTTTCAAAACACACAACATCTTGTGATCAAAAGGTGGAAAAAGATGTCTTTGTGTACCAGACGACCCATAAAAACAATGAAAATAATTAGTCTATGTATATAAATGTCTTTCACATGTCATTTTACACAATTTGAATAAATGATACATTTCTGGGGAAAAAATAGGCAAGCTTAGGCATATATTAAAATAAATGAAGATTATTATAGAATGGTCAGTTGAAGTACTTATGAACTGGGAATAAATACAAACTGAACATGCACAAAAACTACTCATGTAAATATTTATAGTATGTTGTAACAATTCTTATCCTTAAAGAAAAATCATCGTTAGGCATGGTTGTGTTTCCAGTTTGTTTTATTATGCAATACATAGACATTAATGCTTATATTTCAAGCATGTTGTTTGTGCACTTAATGTAATAGACATCATACATTAGTGAAATAGGTTATAATTAGTCAATGATAGCAACTTTTAAACAGGCATTACCGCCTGGGACCTAAAGGAGACACAATTTCTTGGGAGGGGGAATCGATTTCTCATGACACTGTTACAGACTGCATAACTGTAGCTGGGAAACCTTGTGTCCTGCCATCCATGTGGACGTTACTTTGACACGTACCACCTACCTAAGCATTGTTCAGACCATGTACAGCCTTTCATGGAAACAGTATTTCCTGGTGGCTGTGGCCTCTTTCAGCAGGATAATGCTCCTGATACAAAGCAAAAATGCTTCAGGAATGGTTTGAGGAGCACAACAACGAGTTTGAGGTGTTGACTTGGCCTCCAAATTCCCCAGATCTCAATCCAATCGAGCATCTGTGGGATGTGCTGAACAAACAAGTCCGATCCATGGAGGATCCACCTCACAACTTACAGGACTTAAAGGATCTGCTGCTAATATCTTGGTGCAGATACCACAGCACACCTTCAGGGGTCTAGAGGAGTCCATGCCTCGACGGGTCAGGGCTGTTTTGGCAGCAAAAGGGGACCAACACAGTATTAGGAAGATGAACATAATGTTATGCCTGATCGGTGTATGATCAAAGTCACATAAGTAGATGTGTTGGGTCATATGGCTATTAACATGTAACAATTTAATTATATTATGCTGAAATGAACGAAAAAAACTCGAAAAAAGATTAATTAATTTTGATGAACGAGATTCAAAGTTCTAAATCAGTGAAATGGTCCCATTACAAGGAGGAACACAAAACCAAGGACCCCTACAGGAGACTTTGGATGTTTCCTTTAAGGTAAAACACAGAGGAGGATATTATACTGTTTATGCCAATTTAAGAAGCATGAAATGTATTGAATGTGGGGATGTGGGGCATAGAGGACATATTGAAATTACAGAGCGTCACAATAAACAAATGCATGATGCAGAAAGGCCAGAAGTTACTGAAGTTCCTAGCAGCAGGTTTACTATTCAGTGAGAACAAATGCATTGTGCAGTTAATGAAAATGCTGAGAAGAATAGAGATGGTGAAGTAGTTGATGGGTTTTTGGAACAGTAAGCTTCTGTTGATGTTGTGATGGTTTCAAAATATGTTAAAATACAAGGGGAAAAACTGGTGAAAGTAAAACCATGGGTGAAAGTGTACCTGTTGATTGCTTTGTCAAAATCGAGAAATCAAGCGGAAAGTGATGTGGAAGAGACGGAACAGTACGAGTCCGATGGAGAGGGTTTTTAAAATTGCAAAAGATGGTTAGTTTTGATTTGTTGGACGAACAGAAAATGGTATAATTTGAGAAAACATGTCACAGCACTGAAAAAGATTTCCAAGTCAAATAAAACTAGGAAATAAAACAAGTCAAACAAAAAGAAAAGTGATGTCAACCTTTATCATGTTGCACATCTGGCATTTATTTTTTTTATCTGTCTTTTTTTCTACGAGGAGTTTAAGAGTGTGGGCTCTTTAAATATAAATGGTGGGAGGGATAGACAGAAGAGAGAAATGATTAAGGAGATATTCAATACTATTTAGGGCAGATAGGGTGCATAGTAAACATGTTGGGATGCAGGGGTAGTACGGGGTGGAGTGCCCTCTGGTGGCAATCAAAGGCAGTGCAGCATCCTATATATATATATACAGGTCCTTCTCAAAAAATTTGCATATTGTGATAAAAGTTCATTATTTTCCATAATGTAATGATAAAAATTAAACTTTCATATATTTTAGATTCATTGCAAACCAACTGAAATATTTCAGGTCTTTTATTGTTTTAATACTGATGATTTTGGCATACAGCTCATGAAAACCCAAAATTCCTATCTCAAAAAATTAGCATATCATGAAAAGGTTCTCTAAAAGAGCTATTAACCTAATCATCTGAATCAACTAATTAACTCTAAACACCTGCAAAAGATTCCTGAGGCTTTTAAAAACTCCCAGCCTGGTTCATTACTCAAAAACAATCATGGGTAAGACTGCCGACCAGAAGGCCATCATTGACACCCTCAAGCGAGAGGGTAAGACACAGAAAGAAATTTCTGAAAGAATAGGCTGTTCCCAGAGTGTTGTATCAAGGCACCTCAGTGGGAAGTCTGTGGAAGGAAAAAGTGTGGCAAAAAACGCTGCACAACGAGAAGAGGTGACCGGACCCTGAGGAAGATTGTGGAGAAGGACCGATTCCTGACCTTGGGGACCTGCGGAAGCAGTGGACTGAGTCTGGAGTAGAAACATCCAGAGCCACCGTGCACAGGCGTGTGCAGGAAATGGGCTACAGGTGCCGCATTCCCCAGGTCAAGCCACTTTTGAACCAGAAACAGCGGCAGAAGCGCCTGACCTGGGCTACAGAGAAGCAGCACTGGACTGTTGCTCAGTTTTGCATGTCATTCGGAAATCAAGGTGCCAGAGTCTGGAGGAAGACTGGGGAGAAGGAAATGCCAAAATGCCTGAAGTCCAGTGTCAAGTACCCACAGTCAGTGATGGTCTGGGGTGCCATGTCAGCTGCTGGTGTTGGTCCACTGTGTTTTATCAAGGGCAGGGTCAATGCAGCTAGCTATCAGGAGATTTTGGAGCACTTCATGCTTCCATCTGCTGAAAAGCTTTATGGAGATGAAGATTTCGTTTTTCAGCACGACCTGGCACCTGCTCACAGTGCCAAAACCACTGGTAAATGGTTTACTGACCATGGTATTACTGTGCTCAATTGGCCTGCCAACTCTCCTGACCTGAACCCCATAGAGAATCTGTGGGATATTGTGAAGAGAAAGTTGAGAGACGCAAGACCCAACACTCTGGATGAGCTTAAGGCCGCTATCGAAGCATCCTGGGCCTCCATAACACCTCAGCAGTGCCACAGGCTGATCGCCTCCATGCCACGCCGCATTGAAGCAGTCATTTCTGCAAAAGGATTCCCGACCAAGTATTGAGTGCATAACTGAACATAATTATTTGAAGGTTGACTTTTTTTTGTATTAAAAACACTTTTCTTTTATTGGTCGGATGAAATATGCTAATTTTTTGAGATTTTGGGTTTTCATGAGCTGTATGCCAAAATCATCAGTATTAAACAATAAAAGACCTGAAATATTTCAGTTGGTGTGCAATGAATCTAAAATATATGAAAGTTTAATTTTATCATTACATTATGAAAATAATGAACTTTTATCACAATATGCTCCATCCTATATATATATATATATATATATATATATATATAGCCTATATCACTATTTCTATTTGCATTATTGCATATTTAATAGCTTTTAAATGCTTAATTAAAATAAGCACATATATATTTAATTATTTTATGTATATATACATATATATATAGTCTGTGTGTATTTCAATACATTCAATGTTTCAATTTAATTAAAGGTAAAATCATGAAAATGATGCGAAGTTAGCCTTTTATGTGTAGCGCCTCCTCTCATGTAGAGTATTACAGTAAACACAGTGGTGTTTGTGTTGATTGACAGCTGTCAAAGACGGCTCATGATCTGAGTAACATGGCGAGTGTTTATCTGGTGGATGTGGACACGGCGCCGGTTTATACCAGATACTTCGACATCAGCTTCATTCCCTCAACAGTGTTCTTCTTCAACGGGCAGCACATGAAGGTCGACTACGGGTGAGGATTGATGAACATCATCATCTGCCCTCCGTTTATATTTAGATTCACAAGAACCGCTAATTTTCTCGTGAATCTCATTTGCCTTTGATCTTCATTAATCATTTGGCTCTGACCCAGAGAGAAACAGGATGTTTTCTGCTCCAGCACAGGATATGTGGTTAAAGTGAGAAGTTACTTTTTTGTAAAAACTACATTTAAGTTCTGCTGAGACGCTGTTTCCAAAGACCAACAAGACGAAACGATCAGAGCTGTTCAGAGAAGACGCATTACTGTGAAATCATGCTAAAACATGTTAAAACATTCTGAAACATGCTGGAAACATGCTATAAACATACTAAATCATGCTAAAACATGTTAGCAATGTGTTCACCATGTTAGAAACATGTTAGCAGTTACATCAGGGTAGAAACATACTAGCCGTGTGTTAAAACATGTTAGCAATGCTGCATCGTGGTAGAAACATACTAGAGAATAGTAAATACATAGTAAATCATGTTAGCAACATGTTAACAATGTGTCAGTCATGTTAAAAACATGTTAGAGGTTACATCATGGTAGCAACATGTTGAAACATGCTACACCGTATTAAATCATGCTACAATATCAATGTGCTGATCATGTTAGAAACATGTTAAAACGTGCTAAAACATGCTGGAAACATGGTAGTAACATACTAAACCATGCTAACAGCAACATGTTAAAACATGCTTGTAACACTAAATTATGCTAATTCAGGTTAACATTATGCTAATCATGCTAGAAACATACTAATGTGCTAAAACATTAGCAATGTGTTATGTCATGGTAGAAACATTAAATCATGCTAACAATATGCTAAATCATGTTAAAACATGTTACCAATGTGCTAAATAATGCTAGGAACATGCTAGCAACATGTTAAAACATGTTACCAATGTGCTAAATAACATGCTAGCAACATGTTAAAACATGTTACCAATGTGCTAAATAATGCTAGAAACATGCTAGCAACATTTTAAAACATGTTACCAATGTGCTAAATAACATGCTAGCAACATGTTAAAACATGTTACCAATGTGCTAAATAATGCTAGAAACATGCTAGCAATGTGTTAAATAATGCCAGCAACATGTTAAAATCATGTTACCAATGTATTAAATAATGCTAGAGAAATACTAGTAGCCTGCTAAATCATGCAAGCAACATGTTAAAACATGTTATTCAATGTGCTAAATAATACTAGAAACATGCTAAGCAGCATGCTAAATCATGCTAGCAACATGTTAAAACATGTTACCAATGTTTGAATAATGCTAGAAACATGCTAGCAGCGTTCAAATCATGCTAGCAATGTTAAAACATGTTACCAATGTGCTAAATAATGCTAGAAACATGCTAGCAATGTGTTAAAACATGATACCAATGTGTTAAATAATGCTAGAAACATGCTAGCAATGTGTTAAAACATGATACCAATGTGCTAAATAATGCTAGAAACATGTTAAAACATGTTACCAATGTGTTAAATAATGCTAAGAAACATGCTAGCAGCGTGCTAAATCATGCTAGCAACATGTTAAAACATGTTACCAATGTTTGAATAATGCTAGAAACATGCTAGCAACGTTCAAATAATGCTAGCAACGTTAAAACATGTTACCAATGTGCTAAATAATGCTAGAAACATGCTAGCAATGTGTTAAAACATGATACCAATGTGTTAAATAATGCTAGAAAATGCTAGCAATGTGTTAAAACATGATACCAATGTGTTAAATAATGCTAGAAAACATGTTAGCAATGTGTTAAAACATGATACCAATGTGTGCTAAATAATGCTAGAAACATGTTAAAACATGTTACCAATGTGTTAAATAATGCTAAAAACATGCTAGCAGAGTGCTAAATCATACAAGCAACATGTTAAAACATGCTAGCATCTTTTTGGGTGAACTAACCCTTTAACACAATGATGTGCACCGATAAATCATTTATCATAAACACTGCAATATTCCATAAAAAAACAAGAATATAAAGGACAGAAATGATCATTGTGATGCAAGTAAATTTATTTGAGATTTGGTCAGTGATCAGCGTTGTTATTTTGCTCGTTCGCACGGCTCTTGCTCCTTGTGATGATCTCAAAGGGAGTCGGTTCAGCTTTAGGTTTGATCATCTTGGCGAAGAAGCGGAACACAGACTCCATGCAGATGGCGGGCGCGGAGTCGTGGCATTGAGTTCCTGCGGACAGCTGCGTGCAGCCGGCCTTCAGCGAGCCCACAGAGCGATTCAGAGGCTTCGTGCTGAGAATCCATGTTCTGGAGTGGGATTTCAGCCAGTCACGTCCGGCGTTCCCCAACGGCTGGTGCCAAAGGCTGTGGGATGAATCCAGAAAAGCCACGGCCTTCACACGCCGCTGAACCTCCTCCAGCTGACGGCACAGCAGATCCACAAATGCCAGGCCTCCGTATCCATGTGCGACCACAAAGACGTGCTCGGCAGAGCTCTGGGAAACCAGGCATTCCCAAACCAACCGAACGTGATGTTCTTGAGTTCGCACGCCCTCATTGGGGTTCGTCAGGATAACGGCACATGATTCCAGTGAAGCCCAGCGCAGGTATGGGATCTGACTGCCTCGCTCCAGACCGCCGTGGGCCGTGAGCTTCCAAGCTCCACACGCCGCTCCGAACCGTTCCCCAATCCTGGATCAGAACCAAAAGACTCCCAGGATGCTCCAGTGCTCCTGGACTCATGAATACAAAACTGCGGTCCTCCAGATTCTCCCTGATAAGCTGAAACTTCCTTTCTAAGAGGCCGTACACGTGCTGGGTGATGTAGAGACACAGGCTCCGATGCTCCCGCTCGGTTTCATGGGCGTTGTGTAATTTGAATGAAAACCTGTAGGGTTCGGAGGTTTCTCTATGCCGCAGGTGACCATCCTCGGAAAATGAGTACGGAAAATCGGATTGAATTGGATTTTGGCTTGCCTCCAACATCTTATGGGACCTGAGATATGAATATGCACAACATTTAGGATCATGTCAAAAAAATTCAGCTTTGATCACGGGATATAAACTACATTTTACCCTATTATTCACATAGAAAACTGCTGTTTTGAATTCTAATAATATTCTAATAATATTTCAGAATTTTTACTGTATTTTGATCAAATAAATGCAGCCTTGATGAGCAGAAGAGACTTTTGATGGTAGTGTATCTTTATAATCTATAATTAAGTTGGCTTGGGAAAGCCAACTTATACTGTAATGCTATATTCTTCTGAGACTAAAATTTCCTACTCTAACTCCTCCTAGAGCTTTAACTCTACAAACTACAAACTTGAGTTAGACCTTCAGACTGTTCTGACCGAGTATGCTATATCTTTTCTAACTGATCAGACTTACGGTTTTCCTAAAAATGACTATTAAAATCTATCTATCTATCTATCTATCTATCTATCTATCTATCTATCTATCTATCTATCTATCTATCTATCTATCTATCTATCATAACAACCACCCAGAACAACCTAGCAACCACCCAGAACACCATGGCAACCGCCTAGCAACCACACAGATCACCCTGGCAACATCCTAGCAACCAGCCTGAATACCCATAGCAACCTGCATAGCAACAACCTAAGCAACCACCCAGAATACCTTAGCAACCGCATAGCAACACCCAGAATACCTTAGCAACCGCATAGCAACACCCTAGAAACCACCCTGAGTACCCTAGCAACCGCATAGCAACACCCTAGTGACCACTCAGATTACTCTAGCAATCACATAGCAACACCTTAGCAGCCACCCTGAGTACCCTAGCAACTGCATAGCAACCACCCAGAATACCTTAACAACCACATAGCAACACCCTAGCAGCCACACCTAGTACCTTAGCAACCACCTTGAGTACCCTGACTCTATCTATCTATCTATCTATCTATCTATCTATCTATCTATCTATCTATCTATCTATCTATCTATCTATCTATCAAAACTACTAAACTAAAACAAACCTTCAAACTGAAAACTTTCCAACTTTAAACTTTATAAACTACTTTAAAGTTTCTGGACCGGCTTTTTCAAGCCAACTTAAAATTTGTCTCGACTAACTTTTTTATCTAGTTCATCATTGCACTGCAAATTAAAGCATTTGTTTCATAGATTTACCTGATAAATATTACAGTTAACACTGTAGTCTGAGGACTAGATAAAGTTTTACCTGATTTCTGTTCCTGACTCCTGAGATGTGTAAATATGTAAATGATCAGTGATCATGTGACAGGTGTCGCTGATTGTCATTAGGGCGTGGCTTGACATGTTAAATTGTGCATCAAACTGCTGTCTACTCTTTCTTAAAAATAGAATTTGAACAATTTGGAACTTTTTTTTCAAATGTTAGAATATTACTTTAAATGTCCTAAAACTCAGTCTAGTTATCATCTCAGAAAATAAATGGCATTTTTGGGTAGAATAACAGTTTAAGAAAGAAACGTTACAGATGTTGGATATATTATGCACGTGCACATTTTGACAAAATGTGAGGAAATTGCATGCACAAAGTATGCATACAGTGCACAATTTAATTTTTATATACTAGAGAAATATTTATATGCTGATTTTATAATACTTTGGCAACTATTTTAATTTTTAAAATACATTTAATTACTTGGTCTATTTATTTATTTGCTTACTTTCAAACTACCACCATCTGAAATAAAAACTCGAACATTAAAGAACACGCGGAACGGATCATGCGCGCGACTGCATCCACCGGCGGACTTTCACCGACGCACCGGATGTTGATCAAACATGGCAGCGACCTTGTGGATCCGCGAGACTCTGCTATGAATCACAATAAGAAGAAATGAAGATTTATGCATGTTTATATTTCGTATATATAATTAATCTCTAGAATCAGTCATGTTCTCAGCACTGAAGAACGTGTTTTTGGGTTTTGTCCGGACATCAAGCCAGCCAGGTATATTCAAGACCAATTATATTGCATATATTAACTGTTTTATCTTCCATTAGTATCACTAACAAGTAAAATGACTTATAGTATGGCGAAACCGTAGTTTTTAGACGTGTACATGGTATTCTTACTATCTTAACTCATGAGTAGTACTGGTTTGCATTAGTCTGATGATATTTTGCCCATTGAACCTGTTTACTATCAGCTGAACTCTTTTTCTTCAGATGTCCTGCAGAACAACATGAAGGTCCTGTCGGCGGGACTGAGGACTTATGAAGTTCCACCGGACTTCAGCGGTAATGATGGTTCATTCTGCATCATGCTTTTAATTGTTATATTTTGATGAATCGTGCAGCGATTGACTGTGTGTTTTTCTCCCTCACAGACGTTGTTCTTCCAGAGAAGCCGAAACTGAAATTCCTGGAAAAGGTCCCGAATTTGAAACAAGCAAAGAAGGAGATGAAGAAGCTGCGTGACATTCAGGGGCCGGCCAAAAGCGCCACTACCTTCACTAAAGGACAGTACGGCATTGTGGTCTGTATCTTTGCATCTTATTTTGACATGGTGCATGTTTGTAAATAACCTCATTATTGTCACACGTCTCTGTCTGCAGGCTCTGGGCGGAGGATACTTGCACTGGGGTCACATGGAGATGATGCGGCTCACCATCAACCGCCGCATCGATCCCAGCACCACGTTTGCGCTGTGGCGCTTCAGAGCGCCTCACAAACCCATCACCCGGAAAGGACTGGGTCAGCGCATGGGCGGCGGGAAAGGTGCCATCGACCACTACGTGACTCCGGTGAAGTGCGGCCGGCTGGTAGTAGAGGTCGGAGGTCGCGTCGAGCTGGGCGAGGTGGAGGCGGTGCTCACGGAAGTGGCCAAGAAGCTGCCTTTTCCAGCCAAGGTTTGTTCTTCTGAGCAGCTTCAGTTTCACCCACACAACTTCTTCTTTTCATAATCGGCTGTTTCTGCAAAAATATGTGGCAATAACGAGGAAATTGTTGAGTAACGTCTATGGAGAACATGCTGTTTATTTAGTGCTCTTTACCCTCTGGTAGCCTGTTTACATTTTTAAAAAGTGTTTTACTTGAATTTTTTTTAATTAAATTTTGATGCAAATTATTGCTAACAAAAAGCTTTCGTTCACAACTGACTGTAATCATAACTGCAAAAACTGATATTTCAAACACGATTGTTTTTGATAATGTCTAAGTATATATTCAAATGCAAATCTTGTAAAAACTAGTAATTATGTCTGAAAACGCTATTCTCAACGATTAGGGATTGCACAACTTTAGGGATTGTTTATGTATTTAAAGGAATATTTAATATTACATATGATTTTCTTTATTTCTTTCCACCAGCACCAATTTTTTATTAAATGCGTTTAAAATTAAAATCACTTTTTAAACTTAAATATGGCATTAATTAAAAAAAAAAAAAAAAAACATTTATTTTATGAGATTTTTATTATTTTATATAGAAATAAATGGATGAAATCTCTTAAAAATACAAAATATTAAAGAATAAATATTATGGGACTAAATTATAGTATATTCATTTCAAAAACAATTTCTCTGTTTTTAACTTATACTGAATTAATTGGGCAAAAAAACAGTATAAATTGTTTTATGATATTTTTATTATACAATATAGAAATAAATGGTGCATAAATTAGGAAGTAAATATTGTTTAATACCATGTATTCCCTTCTAAATACAAAATATTAAAGAATAAATATATATAGAAATAAATAGAACAGAAAATAGGAATTATATATATATATATATATATATATATATATATATATATATATATATATATATATATATATATATATTCCATGAAATCTCTACAAAATATTAAAAAAATACATTTTAGGGACTAAATTATAGTACATTCATTTCAAATACATTTGCTTTATAACTTAAATACTGCATACATTTTTGTGATATTTGTATTATAAAATAATACCAATCATATAGTTTATCTTAAACAATTTATATTGTTTTTTTCCCCAATTAATTCAATATAATATTTGTATTATTTAATATAGAAATAAATGGTGCATAAATTAGAAGTAAATATTGTTTAATACCATGAAATCCCCTCAAAACACAAAATATAAAAGAATAAATATTATGGGACTAAATTATAGTACATTCATTTAAAATACATTTGCTTTATTTTTAACTAAAATACTACATTAATTGAAAAGAAGCAGTATAAATAGTTTTTTTTTTTTTTTTTTTTTAAATAATATTTGTATTTTATATAATTATAAAATAATACAACTCATATATTTTCCCAGGGAAAGCAAGAACTGATAAAATATGCATCTTAAATGCAACGTAAGTCGCTTGGGATAAAAGCATCTGCCAAATGCATGCATGTAAAGTAGAAATAAATGGTGCATAAATTAGAGGTAAATATTGTTTAGTACCATGAAATCCCCTCAAAATACAAATATTAAAGAATAAATATTATGGGACTAAATTAAAGTACATTCTTTTAAAATAAAATGCTCTGTTTTTAACTTAAAAACAATTTATACTGTTTTTTCCCCCAATTAATTCAGTATTTATGTATTTGTATTATTTAATACAGAAATAAATGGTGCATAAATTAGAAGTAAATATTGTTTACTTACCATGAAATTCCCTCAAAACACAAAATATTAAAGAATAAATATTTTGGAATTAAAATATGGTACATTAATTTCATTAAAACTAAGTTTTGACTGCCAGGATCAGAAGTGTGAACCCAAACTTAAGAGTTAAATATGGAAGTTTTTCTGAGAAACAGGTTTTGATCTGTACAAGCACTCAGTAAATGGTCAGAACACGTGTGTCTGTGTTTCTGGTGAAGGTGGTGAGCAGGGAGAGTCTGGCGGCGCTGCATCAGGAACAGGCCGAACGCGAGACCAACAACCAAAACCCCTGGACCTTCCAGAGGGTCGCGCGGGCCAACATGCTGGGCATTCGCAAAGTCCTGAGCCCGTTCGACATTCACAATCACGGACGCTACGCTGGGAAGTTTTTCTACCCCAAAAGGGTGTAGTGTGTTTGAGATAACACCTCAGAACTATCATGTCAGCAGACATATGATGGGCAGGATGTGGTGTGCTAATATCCTGAATGTTATCACTCTCTTTTGAGTGGTCTGTCATTACTTATCAGACATGTTCTGCAAGACTTGCAGGTTTCATAACACAAGTGATAGACACACGAAGATCACCTGTTTACTTGATATGCTCTTTTATCAAACATGGAGTTTTGAATGAGAAAATGTTAAGTGCTGTATAAATGTTAAATACAATATGTAAGGCAAATAAATGTGGTTTCTTTGTAGTTTGGGTTGAGTTGTTTTGTATATGGGACACTACACTGTATTTTATGGAAGCCACATAAGAAAAAAATCATGCTTTGGTAAGTCGTAATTATGACAAAAGTTGTAATTATGACAAAAGTTGTAATTATGAGAGATAAAGTAATACATATTACATAAGTCAAATTGTGAACTGATAATTAGTAGATAAGTCAAAAACTAAGATTTGGTATGCCGCAATTTTGATTTTTTTTTTTTTTTTTTGTCACAAGTATGACTTTTTATTTCAATTATGAATAAAGTCAAAATTATGGCTAAGTATGTCATAATATTGGCTTTTTATGTGGTAATTTTGACTTTTTATGTCAAAAAAATGACAAATATGTAATATCAAAATGTCAATTATGAATAAAAAGTCAAAATTATGGCTTAGTATGTCATAATGGCTTTTTATGTGGTAATTTTGACTTATGTCAAAAATATTAAATATGACAAATATATCAAAATATGTCAGTTATGAATAAAAAGTCAAAATTATGTCTTTAGTATGTCATAATATTGGCTTTTTATGTGGTAATTTTGACTTTTTGTCAAAAATATAAAATCAAAATGTCAATTATGAATAAAAAGTCAAAAGTATGTCATAATATTGGCTTTTTATGCTGTAATTTTGACTTTTTGTCAAAAATATGACAAATATAAAATATAAAAATGTCAATTATTAATAAAAAGTCAAAAATATGACTTAGTATGTCATAATATTGACTTTTATGTGGTAATTTTGACTTTATGTAAAAAATATAAAATATGACAAATATAAAATATCAAAATATGTAAATTATGAATAAAAAGTCAAAATTATGGCTTAGTATGTCATAATATTGGCTTTTTATGTGGTAATTTTGACTTTTTATGTCATAAATATAACTTGGCGTCATTCACCAAAGCATTATTTTTTTCTTATGCGGCGGAAATGAGCTTCCATATTATTTTGTTTTATATAAAATACGTTTTATGTTAAAATTGTAATACAGATGTAATATAAAAATGAATCCAAACGAGAAGTTTTAATGAGAAGAAAGTTATCAAACAAAAGCACGTGGTACGAGAAGGAAGTGTCAGTTCTGTCAGCGCATGCGCAGTTCAGTTCCCGCTTTGAATCGTGTGGCGCGAATCTGACTGAGGTGAGTATTGAAGATGATGTCGCGGTGGATCTGTCGTATTTAGACGATTAATTAGCGCGGTTTGATTGTTTTGAACGCACAATTATGTCCCGAATCGTTATAGTTTTTCCTCAGAATGTTTTCTGTGAGCTGTTTCTAAACCGTGAGTGACGCGACGCGACGCGATAAAAGCAGATGCTTCCGTTAATAAACGAAGCTGTGTAGATTTGACGCGTTGCGTCGATCTCTTTAAGTTTACACAGAGTGAAATATTCTCAAATATGTACATAATATTCATATAACATTACCATGGTACTTCAAAGAATACTATGGTATAACCCAAGCTAACAAAGAACGTTCCCACAGCTTTCACTAATGTTTTGTATATAAATGTTAAGATAGAACGTTATTTAAATAGCATTAATAATTTATATGCGTTCTCATGATGTTGAGAGAAATTATCATAGAACAACGTTTTTCATGATGGTTTTACTTGAATGTTCTCATAACGTTAACGTTCTGAGAACAGCACCTTTGTAACATCCTTACAATGTTACGTGTATTTTATGATAATTTTAACCTTCTTATAATATAAAAAATAAACATTCAAAGAATGCTATATTGTGAGTAAAAATTCGGTTAGTACTAACATTATCATATCCTTTTAAATAACATTCGAGTCACGACAAGAAAACTGGACATTTTAACGTATTAGAAACGTTGCAAATCACTTTTCCCACAATTTGTTAGCTGGAGAGAAAGTTTGTTTTAAAAAAATCGATGGAGAAAAAAAAGCAAAAGTAAAATCTTGTAAATTCACTCCTATTTATTCATATCAATATGTACTTAAAGGGTTAGTTCACCCAAAAATGAAAATAATGTCATTTATTACTCACCCTCATGCCATTCCACACCTGTAAGCCCTTCGTTAATCTTCAGAACACACATTAAGATATTTTTGATGAAATCCGATGGCTCAGTGAGGCCTGCATAGGGAGCAGTGACATTTCCTCTCTCAAGATCCATTAATGTACTAAAAACATATTTAAATCAGTTCATGTGAGGACAGTGGTTCAATATTAATCTTATAAAGCGACAAGAATATTTTTGGTGCGCCAAAAAAACAAAATAACGACTTAACGATATAGTGATGGCCGATTTCAAAACACTGCTTCATGAAGCTTCGGAGCGTTATGAATCAGCAGTTCGGAGCGCCAAAGTCACGTGATTTCAGCAGTTTGGCGGTTTGACACGCGATCCGAATCATGATTCAATACGCTGATTCATAACGTCCAAAGCTTCCTGAAGCAGTGTTTTGAAACCGGCCATCACTATATAAGTAAAGGGATAGTTCACCCAAAAAGCGACCAAGATGTAGGTGTCTTTTTTTTCAGTTGAACAGTAAAGACAATCTTTAGTTGAAACTGTGGTCCTTGGTGTTTCATATAATGGAAGTCAATGGGTGAGAAACAAAATTAATTCCTGTGTCTCCTGAGGTCTTAATGTTGGAAAAATAATGTTCAGTTTCTTGCACAGACTGATTGTTTTGCTTCATAAGACCTCAATGTATCATCAGTTGTTACGGATATTAATGTTGTTTTGCCTGCATAAGTGATGGCACATATTGACTTCCATTATATGAATCACCAATGACCACAGTTTCAGCTTAGGGCCTTTAACCTGACTGTGTCTTTATACTTTTTCATATTTGTGTACATGCACTGTAAAGGGCCTTTCGACTTGAATGTATGTGTTTTATTTTAATCTTATGGATCTTTCTGTGGTCTTGTCTCTATAGAGAGAAGTTTTAAATGTTAGCTGGAGGTTTCCTTAAGTTTTATAGACTTAGTTTGTGTTTTTCTGTGAAGCTTTTCATGATGAAACCAGCCCGAGGATCAGGACGGGCCTCCACACGGGGCCCAAAGGAGCCGCAGAGAGGAAGATGCACAAACCTCAAGTGAGACAAGTGAATTTATTGTTATTTTTACTATTTATTTTGCTATTGCAGTCTTTTATTGAACATTTATATGACACTGCACACAATAAATAACATGCGTAAATAGTGTTACAGTTACAAATTATAGTTACTAAACATCCAAATATTATGCCAAATTAATCTGACAATAATATAGTTGTTTTGATATGCTCTAAATTTGATAATTTGGCTTCTAAAGTGCATCTGAAAAAGCATGTAATTGACATTAAAATATATATTTTTTTCTGATCATTATAATGTTTCAAAAAATCAATCTTTAAAATACAATGTTCATAAGAAGGAAGTAATAAAGTGGAAATATTAAGGACTGTGTTAAAGGCGATTGTCTTTTCTTCCTTATTGTAATGAGTAAAAAAGGAAGTTATTTTGATTAAAGGTTACAAGACACATGAATTTTAAAAAAATAATGATGTGTACGGATAAGATTTATTTATAATAAACACTGCAATGTTGCATAAAAAATAAGCATTGTCCATTTTGATTTCAAGGTGACTTTAAAGGATTAGTTCACTTCAGAATTAAAATGTCCTGATAATTTACTCTCCTCCATGTCATCCAAGATGTTCATGTCGTTCTTTCTTCAGTCGAAAAGAAATGAAGGTTTTTGAGGAAAACATTCCAGGATTTTTCTCCATATAGTGGACTTCACTGGGGTTCAACGGGTTGAAGGTCCAAATGTCAGTTTCAGTGCAGCTTCAAAGAGCTCTACATGATCCCAGACGAGGAATAAGAGTCTTATCTAGAGAAACCATCAGACATTTTCTAAAAAAATAAAAATGATATTCTTTTTAATCACAAATTCTCGTCTTGCACTGCTCTGTGATGCTCCACGCATTATGTAATCACGTTGGAAAGGTCACGCGTGACGTAGGCGGAAGTACCGATCCAGTGTTTACAAAGTGAACATGCAAAGACTAAGTCAAACGCCTTTTACAAAAAAAGGTAAAACAATGAAGTTGGAGGAGAAAAAGAGATGGAGTTTTTCGCCCTACCGTGGTACTTCCGTCTACGTCACACGCAACCTTTCCAACATGATTACGTGATGCGTGGATCATCACAGAGCAGTGCAAGATGAGCATTTGTGATTAAAAAGAATATCATTTTTATTTTTTTTAGAAAATGGCCGATGGTTTCTCTAGATTTGACTCTTATTCCTCGTCTGGGATCATGTAGAGCTCTTTGAAGCTGCACTGAAACTGACATTTGGACCTTCAACCCGTTGAACCCCAGTGAAGTCCACTATATGGAGAAAAATCCAGGAATGTTTTCCTCAGAAACCTTAATTTCTTTTCCACTGAAGAAAGAAAGACATGAACATCTTGGATGACATGAGGGTGAGTAAATTATCAGGAAATTTTAATTCTGAAGTGAACTAATCCTTTAACCCTGAGGCTGAGGCTGATTTGGGGCCTGGAGAAGTTTTGACATGCCCTGACATTTGTTCTTTTTTTCAGTTGTTCATAAACATATTAATGACAAAAGTGTCATTACACTGTAGTCAGCACAAACTAGGCTACCATAATATGTGAGGAACATGTATGTACATGTTTGTGTTTTTGAAGGAATAACGTTTATGCGTGGTTATTGAAAAAAACAAAAAACTTAAGTCACTGAAATAAAGCCAAAAAAAGTATATTAAATCTGTGTTCAAAAGACTTCTGGCTATTGGAGGTTGTAGACTAGAGTTTTTACTTCAAAATTATGTAAAAATTATGCTGACTACTCCTTCATATAAAACAATAGAGAGATTTAAATTTTCTAAAACATCTTTGGTCAAGAAACACAGTATGCGTGGAGGCGTGAATCATCATGAATAATGGGTGATTCTCACCTGAGAAGACAAAAGAATCGCATAAAGAGCTCTAATGACCTGCATAAATAATGAGCTCTTTCAGACAGGTAGGCTGTGAAAAAACCCTCTGTGATCATGTCTCAAGCTCATCATGGTGTAAATCAAACATACAGAAAAAACAGCAATACTGTCAAATATTATTACAATTTAAAATAATGGTATTCTCTTATATACTTTAAAATATAATGTATTTCTGTGATGTAAAGTGTCTGAACAATTATGTTACCTCTATGGCATTTCATATAGGCTTTTAGCTTAAAAGAATGCACATTTGGAGAAATATTGATGAATTCTCATATGTTTATGTCAATTTTCTATACAGAGGAGTAATATTTATTCAATATTTCTTGTCATTACTATGAGTGCTGGATACTGTGTTTTCAATTCATACTTGCAGCCGGAGGGCGCTCTGTGCACTTTTAGTCCACAAATTCATTTAAAGAAGAACAGGAACCAGGAACTAACGGCATGTCTTCTAGAGGTCGCTAACCATGGCTTTAACATCCAGATAAACACTTTTCAAGACAATAAATACATGATTGAGACGATGAATGCATGTATTTACTGAATTTGCCTCTGAATAGCGCTGGCTCCGTGGGCGTGGCCGCATTAGTGGATAATGAGCTGAATCACGGGCGTCTGACTTGTCTCTTTTCATACAGATTACATAAACAGATATTTTTTGTTTTCGATTTGACTTACACAATTTAAAACCTGACATTTCAACGTTTCTTTAGACATAAGTCTATTTTTTGTGATTAGTATTCACTAAGTTACAGTTCATTTTTTGAGAACTATCAGATTGGACTTCGTTCAGAGGGAGACGACAGATCACGCATCATGTTAGTTTTCTTTATTTTACAAAAAGCACAACATTTTGTTTTTACTCTGAGTGTACACAAATAAAAGAAGATATTCTATAGTTTCAATTGATATATTACTTATGTCTCTATGACAAAAAATGACGGAGTATTTTATGTCTGTTTTGCTGCAATGTGAAAAAAATCCTGCAAAACGCGCCAGCGCGTTACCCGACTCCAGAGAGTTAACTTCATATTCAGTATTCATATTCAGTTATGTAACCTGAATTTCATGTTATACATTAATAATGAAATCTGCTGTATTAAATTGTTCAACTCTTTCTTTCAGAAGTCCAAGCCCACTGCTGAAGGCCCACATCTGGAGCCATCTAAGAAAAACAGCGGTAAGTTGAGCAATGATGGCAGATGTCTGTACTTGAACACATTAGCAGACTCGTTGCGTAAAGTGAGGATATTTTGAAACTCATTTGTCAATTTGTTAAAGAAAGTTTGCCAAAAAAATCAATGGGCTACTGAAAGGGCTTTGTTTCCTCTTTCTCCGGAAATGTAAATTCTGTCATCATTTACACACACACACGGCTGTGTTTTCTTCAGTGAAATACTAAAGGAGAAGCAGAAGACTCATGCTGATCTTTATCATGCAATGAAAGCAGTGATCAGAAGCCGTCAAGCTCTAAAAAGTGGCATAAAAGTATTAAAATCATACTCCATATTACTGTTGTGAATACAGGGGAAAACTGAGTATCTTGCAAAACTCTTAATGATGAGAATGGGAGCTTGTTTCCGCCACAGAATAAAAAATAAAAAAGTGTGACTTTTAATCTCACAATTCTGACTTTATAACTTGCAATTGTGAGTTTATGTCTCGCAATTCTGAAAAAAGCCAGAATTGCGATATCACAATGGCAATTCTGGCTTTTTTCCTCAGAATTGTGATATTAACTCACAAATGTGAGAAAGCATCACCACAAAATTAAAAGAATGATACATTTTTATTTAAAGAGAATGTTTTCTGTTAGATTTCTTGCATTAATGACATCATTTATTTGAAGCAATTTCTTTGAAGCATTATTTCTTTAAAGCAATTAAGCAATTTTCACATTACTTTAATGCAAAAAAATTCTACGTTACAGAAAAAATTTATACACATTAATAGTTGTTTACTGCTTTAATGCTGATTTAAAATATTGTATTACACGAATGTGAGACATATGACAATCATGAAAGAGTGGAACTTACAAAAAAAGGTTTATTTTCAGAATTGTGAGATTAAAAAGTCGCAATTAATTTTTTTTTTTTTTAATTGATTCATTCTGTGGTGGAAACAAGCTTACATTGTTCAGAGCTTGCAAATCGGGTGTGCTTCAGATTGTTTGTAGATATGCAAGTCTGAACAAAGTAAGTAAATGATGACAGATTTGGCATTTTCAGCTGATTTTTTTTCTTTAAAATTGTGTCTTAATATAATTGCAGTAAAATATAGTCTAACAGTTTTTCTGTTGTCTTTATTTCACCTGATTTCAGTTAAAACCTCAACGATGGCTAAAAAGAGTAAAAATCAGGCAAATTGGAAGCCACTGACCAAGTCTTCCTTACTGGCTCTGGAGAACATGCTTAGTTTGTCGATTCTGTGAGTAACGCCGTGTTACGTAATAATTATGTGCTGTGCCAGATTGCGTCATCTTCACAGTCTGATTTTGTTGTTGTTTTATCTTGCCTTTGTGTCAGATCTGTTCTGGCATTGAAAAACAAAGAAAAAGAAGAATCACAGAATGCATCTCAACCGCCTTAAAAATCAGTAAGAGACAATCTGTCAGACATCTGCTTTGGCATCCCAGCTAACAGGGAACGTTCTTGCAAGGTTCTGTGAGTTATGAACAAACGTTCTTCCAGTAACGTTAATGGAACGTTCCTTCAAAGTCATCTGGTCTTTAATAATGTTCTCAGAACGTTAGCACAAAAACATTGTTCATAGAACGTTTTTGCAGCAATGCAATGTTCGTTTAACATTTTTAAATGTTACTAATATTTTTGTGACGTTTAGAGAACGTGAACGGGCCTTAACGCTTTCTCAATACGTTTTCGCAGGTTCCTGGCTAAGTGTGCGCAGCTTTCTGTTCCCCCAAGAAAACATGGAGACGTTATGCGTGTGTCCCATCAGTTCAAAGCTGAGAGTAAGAAGTCCGAACACGGCAAGAAGACGCTTGAGTCTCTAGAGGTGATTCAACGAGTCAAGATGATCATTTGTTTGTGACATAACCAGACATTAATTTTTACGTGTGCTGGACCTGTTTAGGAGAACGTGGGCTCGATTGTTAGCACTCTTGAGGAGATGGAGGTGAAGACAGATCGTTTGGAGGAGAAATGCAGGATGATGAGAAGCAAACTAGACGATGAAGAGGAAAAGGCACAGGAGGTTCAAGCACGCTTTAGTGATTTGATGACACACAACTGGTTTCACTTAAACAGACCGTGACCGCTTCTATCTGTTGTTTTGTCATGGTGTTTAACTCTGATCTGTTCCAGTTTCTACAACTGTCAGAACAGACTGTCCTGCGTCTTCCTGCTGTACCGTCTCGTCCTGCCAATGAGCCGACGCTACAGGTACGTCACACTTCCCTTACGAAAATTAATCTTGGTTTTGCTACAATAAAACTGAAGAAATCATGGTTATTGTAGTTAAACTGTGGTAACCACAAACTAACCAAGGTTTTGCTACTCTAACCATAGTTTAATCATGATATTTGTAGTAAAACTGTGGTTATACAAATGATAATCTGCCAAAAAAACAAAAAAACATGGTTACTGCACTTTTACTATAATAAAACCATGGTTTCACTTCCTGTCAAATGAGCCCTATGAACTAAAGTCAAGATTACTTTGTACACCTAGAAGTCATATTTCACCTCAAAATCAAAAGAATGACAAATTAGGCTTTACTTAAAGAGAATGTGTTTTTTTTTTTTTTGCATGATGACATTTTGACATTTTTTTCCTTGACAATTTTCACATTACTGTAATGCAAAATAATTCTTATTTGTATTACACAAAAAATACGTATACGTTAATATATGCTAAAATACAAAATTGTATTACAGAATTATGAGACTGACATTCAGGAACGAATAATGGAAATCACAAATAAAGGTTTATTGCATTGCTCTAAGTTATGATTTGTGGGCAAAATATTTATTTTCCATAAAAATGTCACTAATGTTATGACATTTAAGCAATTTTTGCATTATTATAATGCAGGAAAGTTCTCAATTGCATTACAGAAAATATTTAAACATGTTAGTATTTGCTTTCTGCTTTAATATTGATTTCAATACTAAAAAAATATAGCTGCGAGCAGCAGTTTTCGGGGTTCAAGCTCTTTAAGGCCTTTAATCACTTGCGCGAAAAGACATTACATTTTATGAAGCAAGCATACAACCACTTAAATCACAGAAGGAAAAGGACCATTTATAGCCAATACAGGCAATTTACCATTTTTTAACAGTTACAGTGCCACCTATAGTCCAATCTCCATAAATTTGAAGTACTTGTTCAGAATCCCCAGCCTCCGTTAACCTTGTCTGATAGCTGCTCAAACTTCATTGGCTGATGGCGGCCATATTTTTTGAGATACGCTAATTTTTTGAGATACGCCAATGTTCTTATAAACAATCATGGCACCTTGGACAAAGACACTGTATGCAAATTTAAGTCAATTGGACTAACAGTGAAGCAGGGTTCCCGCGGGGTCTTAAAAAGTCTTAAAAAGTCTAAAATTCTGAACTTTAAATTTAAGGCCTTAAAAAGTCTTAAAAATGGCCCGATTTTCATCCGAGGTCTTAAATTCCATTTAGTCAGGTCTAATTTTTTTACCCATTTCCAGAAACGTTACCTGCTGAAAGTTATTACAAAGTAGCAGAAAAGTAGCGAGTCGTAGTTCTTTCTGGGGTATATTGGTGTTGGTATACGCGTTGATAAAACTACAATTCCTGTGATAAATGCAATACCTGCCCGCGAAATACGTCTGCATCTCCTCAGAGTTACTTTCAACGAGACATGGCTAATCACAGCGATTTCTGCTGTTGGTTACAAGCGGCTCCCAGCTCCATGTACGAGGCTCACTGCGAACTTTGCAAAGAAAAATCAATCAGGTACTCTGGGTGTGAAGGCGCTGGAGTCACACGCCAGAGCAGAGAAACACAAGCTAGCCGCAAAATGCCTTCAGGGGACTCGGCCAATTAGTCTCACCACTGCCGTCATCCTCCTCAATGCCTGGTCCCTCCGGTCTCCAGCACAATATCATCGCAGCTCCGTCGAACAACCTTTGGGGTACTTTTGGATCGACTGACACATCGAAAGCCAAGGTGCTTTGGATACTACATATGGTGACTAAACACCACTCATTTAATAGCAACAGCGAGATTAGCGATCTCTTCCAAGTGATGTTCCCTGATTTAGTAATCGCGAAGACGTACTGCGGGCCCAACAAGATCGCTTATGTGGCGAGATTTGGATTGGGGGAGTTTATAAAGGGGGAATTGATTCGTACTCTTACCGGGCCGTATGTCGTAATGTTCAATGAAAGCCAAAATCAGACCACCAGGACCAAGCAGCTTGACGCCCACGTTCATTTCTGGAACAATGGAATTGTTAAGTCGAGGTACCTGGGCTCATAGTTCACGGGACAGTGCGGGACACACACACATACACATCAGCTAATGTTAGATAGATAGATAGATAGATAGATACTCTAATTATCCCGAGGTAAGTATCTATCTATCTAACATGGATTATCTGGTGTGTGTGTGCTACATTGGTTGTTACATGGGTTGAAGTAGCCTGTTCAATCTCTATTAGGCTATTAATTTGCTATTTTGTAATGTAAATAAATATGAGATGAAATCTATTCTATTTGAGGGCATTTGGCACATTGTGGTGTGTAGAACGTTACTAATGTGATTGCTTTATCTGTAAATTAAATTAATGCTTTTTCAATGACTGAATTCATTGAAATAAAATGTTTTTTTCAGAATTTCTTTGATTTGAATATTTTTTGGTAGTGCGTCGTGTAGGTCTTAAATTTCAATCTTTATGGTCTTAAAATGTCTTAAAAAGGTCTTAAATTTGACTTACTGAAACCTGCATGAACCCTGTGAAGTAGTTAAAACCGTTTTCATGTTTTTTTTTTTCGTTTTTTTTTTTTCTGTTATAGCACCACCAAGTGGCCAGTCGCCACATACTTTTTCACATGACCACAGAATGAGCTCTTGCATAGGTGTGCTGAGTTTGGTGAAAACATCTCATTCCGCTCACAAGTTATAAGCATTTTAGGCCCCGTCCACACGGAGACTGCGTTTTTGTGAATACGCACAAATTTTGTATCGGATAGGTGTTTTGTCCACACAGATCCAGCGTTTTTGGAAGGTGAAACTGCTATTTTTTGAATATAGCGTCTTTGCATTTTCATGTGGACAGCCTATCCCTATATTTTGTGAAACGATGATGTCATCACCCCATGTGTCGACCCTAGTCAGACGCCGCTAACAACACAAAAGAGCAACGACAACAACAATAGCAGACTCTAGATGCTTGTGTTCGTAGTGCAGAAGCTACTGAGCCAAAATAAAGCGTTATTTCTAAGCTTTACTATAGTTTGTATACAGCGCGCAAGGTTAATGTGCATGCTCCAAGTCTTATTCGCTATTTTAAGTCTATCTCTGTGGCAGAATTACAGCGCCACATACTGGTCTGGCATGTATACTACATCGTTTTGAGTCGTTTCAGTAGTTTCATGTGGACGCAGATATTTCTTGAGATGAGGGGAAAAAAAAGATCGGATAGGGTAAGCTCCGGCTTCGTGTGGACGTAGCCTTAGTAAAAGTGGCTCCACCCACTTTGAACGTTTTGGCGGCCCTTAGGGAATTTTGGGAAATTTTCAATATGAAATCTCAACTTTTCAACTTTTTTGTAATTATTGACAATCAGACTCTGGAGAATCCCGTTGGACTGGTTTGGTTCCGATTGGGCCAAAAACCTAGGACTAGTTCACAAAAGTAGGTTTTTCAAAAAATCCAAAATACCTGAAAATTTTGACTAGCGAATCCTTGAGCCAATGATTCCAACAATAAGACACGTGAGCCTACTCCTAACGGTTCAGGAGTTATGAGCCATTTCATACTTTTGACCACTGTAGCGCCCTCATCAGGCCGATCGGGGCGAGCCTTGGTGACGTTGTTTTAAGTCTCTACGACGTACGGTTTGGTCTGCCCAATAACTTTTAGTTATATATAATAAAGTATAGTATAATAAAGTTTTGCACTATGCGCTTGAACCCCTAAAAAAAAAAAAAATGTGAGAATCATGAAAGAATAATGGAAATTACAAAAAAAAAAGTTTTATTGCATTGCTGCAATTGATGATTTACAGTGAAAATGTTTATTTCCCGTGAAAATAATGTCATAATGCTGAAAATCCTAATATTTTCTTTATGCAAAATGTAATTTCTTACTGTTTTATTTTGATTTCGGGTGAATTGGGACATATTTTAGTATATTTTAGACCTTTCTCCCAACTGAGTAAGTTGTTTTGTTCACTTGGTTGCGATCTGAGTAATATCACTATTGATTTAATCACTTTGGAATTTACATTTAGTTTTCACTTTGACCACAAGTCGTGTCTTGTTATAGTATCTATGATAAACGTACTAGTTATTTTGAAAACAGTCTTAGGTGCCAGTTCACAGTTTAACCGCAAAAATGTGAGACGTGGTCAGTAAGGCAAGAAAAAAAAAAGGGTTAGACTGCAAAAGATGCAAGAAAAACAATGAAAAGTAGCACAGTGAAATGTAAAAACTTGTTCTGTATAAACTTGCTCTTATTGCTTTATTTGAGGTTAATGAATCAACCATGGCATGTTCTCAGGCCGAGCCTGTCTGTGTGTTTTGACAACAGCATGTCGTTTGTTCTGATAGTGAATATAGCTATGGTTTTGACACCTTCCTCAACACATTTTCACAGAAATGCACCCTATACCGCACAGAACTTAAGTCATGTTGTGAAACGTGCCTTCACCTTATATGGAACAGAAACAAACTTATACAGACAGACTTGATGCAATCTTTTTCAGAAAAAGCAGTTTCAACACCAAACACTTTTTAGAAGTGTTGTGCAAGTATGTTTTTGTTAATGACAACAAATGTTTGACTAGGATCCAAAAAGAAGCGGTCATTGCTGCATAATGAAGGTCAGGCAGGTGATTTGATTTGCCTGCTAAACTAGCGTGTGATTGATCCTTCAGGAGCACCTGATGAAGATCGTCCCCAATCCTCCTGCAGTGGTCAGAGCACTTCAGACGGCTCCGGCGCTCGAGGATGTGAGGGCCTTTCTGGAGCTCGCACATAAACAGGTGGATTCAGTACAAGCCGCTCATAGTGACACAGCCCTGGACTGACCTTCACAGCAGGAGAACGTTTCTTAAGCTTTACACACAGACACAAACAGCGGATAAACAAAATAACTGCTTATTTATTTAAAAAAATGAAAGGACTACACACCGAAATTACATTCATCTCAAGCATTAATGCAACCATCTCAACACAAACAGTGAAATTCAGAAGATTTAGCTTTCTCGGAAATCAGATAATATATGGCAAATTGATCAACAGCTTCTTTATTCATAATCTTTAAGATGGAAATGCCAAGTATGGTTTGTATCAGATGTTCTTTCATTTATGTGTGAGCTGTTTTAAATGTTTTGTCAAGTTAAGATTAGATAAGATTTTCAAAGCCTTCAGTCAAAGCAAGCAAGTCCAGAGGGAAAGCCTTGTGCTGTTAAGTTTCTAAAATGCAAAGTGCTACCATAATACATCAGAATTGGTGTTTGAAACACTTTCATGTCCATCGAATGGTTATAAAATTGACTGTAAAGTCTTAGTCCATCACTTGCACCATGTGTTTTATTCCTGTTGTCAATTTTTCATGATTTGCCCACTCCAAAGCACATGAGATCTGTTTTGTTTGTCCAAATTTCTTGACCTCAACTCTTGCTAGAGCCGGTCACAGATCGGCACTTTACGCTCCCCTAAAACTGAGAGTCTCTCCTTCGCAAGGACTTTCTTCGCAAAGACTCAGATAATTCATCATTGAAGACTCGCTCGATTGTCGAGAGAAGTGAGGCACGAATGGTGCGGCCGAGTCCACGAGCTGCGAACACGTACATAATGGGGTTGAGCGCGCTCTTAATGTAAACTAGAAATAGCGCCACGTAAGCGCCTGCAATCACTCTTTCTTTGAGCTTCGGATTGTCATGTGAGAGAGCCCTTAAGAAGCGGCAGGTGAAGTAAGGCACCCAGCAGGTTAGGAAGAGGAGCATGGTGAGAAAGAGGACCCGGTAGAGACGGGTCAGCCTCTGGGTTGTGTAACCTGGTCCTGACGAGGTAGGTGAAGTCATTGCACTTTCGGCCTTCTTTGCGCAAAAAATCACAGCGATATTGCACGACAAGAAGATCACCAGCGGTAGCAAGAATCCTGCCAAGGTTTCCACTACTATTAAGGCATGTCCTACTCCCATATCACTTTCTATGCAGGCTGTACGGTTCTGCCAGAGAATGATTTTGGATGTGCCAATGTAGGGTGAAGCGAAGACTGCTGCCAACACCCAGATTGCAGCGCAGGCCGACGGCACGGCCCAACGAGGGCGCTTCATTCGTGCCCAGACTGGTCTAAGGAGACACAAGCAGCGCTCCACTGCGACGGCGCACAGCAAAAACGCGCTCGCGTACAATCCGAGGCAGCGCAGGTAAATGACCAGCTTACATGCGGTTTCCCCCAATGTCCAAGTGAAGTGGTTCACCAGGTACGGCAGCATTAGTGGTGTGCGTAACAGCAGCACCAAGTCTGCAAGTGCCAGGTTTACTACATAGATCCGGAAGCTGTCGGCGCTCTGCGTATCACTGGATGATCCCTTATTGCGGCACCAAACTCGAACCCCCAACGCCCAGACCACCAGACCGTTTAGAGAAACACCCACGATGAAGATCATCACGGTCACGATCATCTGCAGAATGCGCATGCCATCGCTGGGGTAGATGGTCGTGTTGTTGGAGCTTGAGGAGTCATTCATCAGCAGTTTGTCAGACATTGATAATCTGTGAAAATGCAGATGAGACAAGTTCACACCTAGTGTACTTCAATCACACATGGTTACAAAGCATTTCACTCTTAAAAATAAAGGTTACAAAAGGGGGTTTCCCAGCGATGCAATAGAAGAAGCATTTTTGGTTCCCACAAGAACCTTTCAGTGAACAGGTCTTAAAGGGTTAGTTCACCCAAAAATGAAAATTCTGTCATTAATTACTCATTCCACACCTGTAAGACCTTCTCATACACTGTTTCCAGGTCAGAATGCCGACTTAGTATTGGCAGAGGCTTGATGCAGGAGCCGGCCAATAATGAGTTAGCGTTCTGACGTAGAACCTGGAAGTGCTGGACATAAACCGTGTATGAGAATGACACAGAAGAAAAGAAACTGTTGAATAAAGTCGTTATTTTTGTTTTGGTTTTGCGCATAGAAAGTATTCTCGTCTCTTCATAACATTAAGGTTGATCCACTGCAGTCACATGACTGTCTTTAGTACATTTCTGGACCTTGAAAGTGTTGATTATATTGCTGTTTATGGACGAGTCATATGCCTCTCGGATTTCATCAATAAAATATCTTAATTTGTGTTCTGAAGATGAACGAAGATCTTACTGGTGTGGAACGACATGAGGGTGAGTAATTAATGACACAATTTTAATTTTTGGGTGAGCTAACACTTTAAAAGCTTTTTTGTTTGTGTGAAGAACATTCTAAAAATCTAAAGAACACTCTTAAAAATAAGGGTTCTTTATTGGCATCAATGGTTCCAATGGTTCCAAGAAGAACCTTTCCATCGCCCAAAAGTTCCTCATTCCAAAAATGGTTCTTCTGTTGAATTGCTGCGAAAACCCTTTTGGATGGATTTTAAAGGAAGCATAAATGCCAATAAGGAACCAAGGAAGGAGATTTTTCAATGGTGATAAAATGAAGCAAGTGCAGTTTCCTCTTTCTTTTCAAAAGTATTATGAAATTATAGAAACATGATTTTTCAATGTAAAGTATGGCCAGTATGTATTTTGTCTAATTCTAACAACTATTTGAATTCAAATGCACTTAGTTCCAGTAAGAGAACACAAACATTGTACAGATGCATAAACACAGCCACTATGTCAAGATCTAGTCTGGCCAACCAGCAGTTAACCAATGGGTAATCAATCTTACTTTTCAGGTTCAAATTAGTCTTCATTTAGCTGACCTGAAGAAGTTATGACAGGTTGCATAAACTGCTTAGACTAGTCTTACAAGTTTGTCATCAACTTTTTTTTTCTTCAAAATTGGTCATAACTTTTTAGAGTCATTTACATTTATTCATATAACAGATGTTTTTATCCAAATAAACATTAGACGTCCTAGTAATACAAAGTTTCTGACCTTCAGAATAGCACAAGGTAGGGATTAAGGATATAATAACTGCTAGTTGGTTAGAGTAGTTCATAATTTTATGCAACTAGTCCCAGTCTAAAACAAAAAAAATTAGATGACTAATTATCGTGTTCATTGTGAAAGGTCCTTAAGTATTAAAGTTGAAAGTTTGTGCACGAATGATTCCTCAAATCATGTCTAATCGAAGAGAAGTTTTCACTTGCTGGACCAGAAAAAAATCCCCAAAGATGCACACAAGCAATATAGACTAAAAGATCACTGGACTTTTGACAGCAAGCAACTACCCATAATACCTCAGCAACTCTCCTTTAATCACTGAACACCTTTACCATGGACTGGTAGAGTTGTCAGACCATGCGGCGTGATGCCATGCATGTTCCTACGAATGGAGAGTTGTAGGAATGTTAACTTTTATCACCTGAAGGCTTACCAGCTCGCCCACAGCTGTCCTCCCATTCACAACCTGTTTACACACATCCATAATGCATTCCTGGTATGTGAACACACCTTCAGCGCCACTCATCTAGAACGTGCTTGTTCGCTATGTAGAGCTTTTTCACACAAGTTTTGTTTTTTCTCTTGAGAAACGATTGATTTTATAGAGATGCATTTTGTAGCGTTTCATAGATTTATGAGTTGTAGTAGCAGTCTATCTTACCTTCTTTTGAGGCTTTAGTCAGCTGGCATGGGTTGACTCAGAGATCTGAGAGCATGTGTGGTTAACACTGTTTCAGCTGGTGGATGATGAAAAACTGAGAGAGAAGGGAGTGTTTCCTACACTTTAACCTATCAGTGAAGACAGAGGAGGGTTTTGAGCAAGTCTTTTGCAACATTAATGGACAGTCAGTCACCATTATTATACCGAATGTCACCATAGAACTACATCTAAATATAGTTTAATTCAGATTTGTTACAGATTTGCTGAATTTATTGCTTCACAAGGTCAGGGATTACAGATTATGTGAGTGCAGGGGTAAATTCTATAAAAACATTCAGTTGAAGAGAAACTGAGACTTTTTTTTATTTTTATTTTTTTAGTAATTGTAAAATTAACCTTTTTTGTTTTGTTTTTTTTATATTTTATGAAGAAAATGTGAATTGTTTGCTAATTTAAAAAAATATATTAAACTGTTCAGTGTGATTTCACCGAGATACTATGAGAGTTTTTATTAATATTTTACTCTTTTTTTTTTGTCATTTTTATTTGTTTTTAAATGTTCACTGAAAAAAAAAAGTAGAATTTACTTTATTTTTATTTTGCATGTTTTTGCATGGATATTTAAGTTTAAAAATATATGGCTAACGTTTTACGAAGCTAACTCATCAAGAACACTTTAAACTTTAAATGTACCGAATTAAGTGATGACAACACGATCATCGAATGAAATTACATTTGCTGAATAAATAAAATAAAATAATAAAACGTAATATAATGCAGTTTTTACTGTTGCTTACCTGTCGAGAGCAGATGGAATGCAGTTTGGAGAAGCCCTCTATGATTGCGGGATTTCTTCTTTCCGCACATGCGCACATTCCTTGCTTCAAGATGTACATTTTACACAGTTTTTTAAATTTGCTTAAGTACTTAAGCAAATTACTTTTACTTTTAGCAAATTAAGTACTTTATTAATAATTAATAATAATTAATTTGTGTAAATTATTCCAGAGAATCACAAGTCAAATGTACTTGTCTGTTGGATGTCTAATATTTGCAGGTAAAAATTGAGTATGTATTTAGATTTTACTTAATATTGTAGAGTTTTCATTTTTATAATATTATTCTTAGCAAAAGATGCATGATTTTTCCTGTTTTATTTACTTAGCCATAAAATCATTTTTTACAGTGTTGGTAACACTTAGAATAAGGTTTCATTTGTTAACATTAGTTAAAGGAGGACCTATTATACCCCTTTCACAAGATATAATATAAGTCTCTGGTGTCTCCAGAATGTGTCTGTGAAGTTTCAGCTCAAAATACCCCACATATAATTTAGTAATAGCTTGTTAAATTTGCCCCATTTGGGTGAGCAAAAACATGCCGTTTTTGTGTGTCCCTTTAAATGCAAATGAGCTGCTGCTCCCGCCCCCTTTCCAGAAGAGGGCAGAGCTTTAAAAGCTCAACAACAACAAAGCTGGAGAATCTCACGCAGCCAAAATGAGGATTGTCAGTAACGGTGTTCAGCCTTACATTGTTCAAACCGGAGTCGACACTGATGGAGAGACTCAGGAAGAAGTTACAACTTTTAGACGTTTCTGAATGGTTAGTGGATAAATTTATGCAGTTGCTGTGGAGTTGATTCAACTCATCCACTAGCATGTGCCGTCATGTTCATCTTTTGTGTTGAATTGACCCTCGTTTGTGAAGCAGTTCACAACGTAAAATGACGGCATGTCAACAACACTCTACTACAACAACTCTTCCTCTTCTCTAAAGCAGCACAACATGGCCCCGCACCCTTTGTTATGTGTTCTCGGGGGCGGGGTTTATGTAAATTTTAAGGTTAGTGATGTCACTAACCCAGGAAGAAGCTTGTTGTAGTCTCTACCAGCTGTTTGTTGTAGTCCTTAAAGGGAACCCCTGGTGTTAAGACTTGTATGGCTTAATCTAACGTACAAACCCGATTCCAAAAAAGTTGGGACACTGTACAAATTGTAAATAAAAACAGAATGCAATGATGTGGAAGTTTCAAATTTCAATATTTTATTCAGAATACAACATAGATGACATATCAAATGTTTAAACTGAGAAAATGTATCATTTTAAGGGAAAAATAAGTTGATTTTAAATTTCATGGCATCAACACATCTCAAAAAAGTTGGGACAAGGCCATGTTTACCACTGTTTGGCATCCCCTCTTCTTTTTATAACAGTCTGCAAACGTCTGGGGACTGAGGAGACAAGTTACTCAAGTTTAGGAATAGGAATGTTGTCCCATTCTCGTCTAATACAGGCTTCTAGTTGCTCGACTGTCTTAGGTCTTCTTTGTCGCATCTTCCTCTTTATGATGCGCCAAATGTTTTCTATGGGTGACTTCTATGACTGCAGGCTGGCCATTTCAGTACCCGGATCCTTCTTCTACGCAGCCATGATGTTGTAATTGATGCAGTATGTGGTCTGGCATTGTCATGTTGGAAAATGCAAGGTCTTCCCTGAAAGAGACGACGTCTGGATGGGAGAATATGTTGTTCTAGAACTTGGATATACCTTTCAGCATTGATGGTGCCTTTCCAGATGTGTAAACTGCCCATGCCACACGCACTCATGCAACCCCATACCATCAGAGATGCAGGCTTCTGAACTGAGTGCTGATAACTTGGGTTGCCCTTGTCCTCTTTAGTCTGGATGAGTCCCATTTTTCCAAAAAGAACTTCAAATTTTGATTCGTCTGACCACAGAACAGTTTTCCACTTTGCCACAGTCCATTTTAAATGAGCCATGGCCCAGAGAAAACGCCGGCAGTTTTAGCCGGCAACGGCGAATGGCACGGTGGATTGTGTTCACCGACAATGTTTTCTGGAAGTATTCCTGAGCCCATGTTGTGATTTCCATTACAGTAGCATTCCTGTATGTGATGCAGTGCCGTCTAAGGGCCCGAAGATCACGGGCATCCAGTATGGTTTTCCGGCCTTGACCCTTACGCACAGAGATTGTTCCAGATTCTCTGAATCTTTGGATGATATTACGCACTGTAGATGATGATAACTTCAAACTCTTTGCAATTTTTCTCTGAGAAACTCCTTTCTGATATTGCTCCACTATTTTTCGCCGCAGCATTGGGGGAATTGGTGATCCTCTGCCCATCTTGACTTCTGAGAGACACTGCCACTCTGAGAGGCTCTTTTTATACCCAATCATGTTGCCAATTGACCTAATAAGTTGCAAATTTGTCCTCCAGCTGTTCCTTATATGTACATTTAATTTTCCGGCCTCTTATTGCTACCTGTCCCAACTTTTTTGGAATGTGTAGCTCTCATGAAATCCAAAATGAGCCAATATTTGGCATGACATTTCAAAATGTCTCACTTTCAACATTTGATATGTTATCTATATTCTTTTGTGAATAAAATATAAGTTTATGAGATTTGTAAATTATTGCATTCCTTTTTTATTCACAATTTGTACAGTGTCCCAACTTTTTTGGAATCGGGTTTGTAAATCATGCCTCTTACTGAAATATGTAGTAGAAAACCCATGGAAGATTTGTTATTTAAAGAAATCCATGACATGCGGATTATTTTGTTTAGGTGCACAGTGCGTTCTATGTCAGTGACGTCAAATGGTTGCACTCGGAGATCTACTGACACTGTCCTATTGCTATTTTTACTGCACCACAACTCGGAATATAATTTACTATGCCACATTATGCAGCTTATGGTTGTAATTTTCAGTCAATGAGCCACAAGAGAAGCGATGTAACACTGTGTCTTAACCAGACGTGCCGCGACATGCGATAAAAGTATCTTTTCCATGTTAATCTGAGTTTTTGTCCTAAACAGCCACAACACACGACTATTCTATTTTAGAAACGGTTTCTATTTTTCCACGACGTCGCGGCTGAAACAGCAACACAAAGTATGGCAATGATTATATCAGGTACTGTTTTTGTGCTTTATTTAATGTTAAAAGCGTATTATGTGAGTTTGAATATCGTTCTATGTTTCCAGATTTTTAGCTATAATGAAAACAACACTGGCTAATTCACCTCAGATCTTGAAAATAAATAAAGAACATTCAAACTGTCGACTCAATGCAAACAATCAAGTGTATTCTATGACAAAGATTGGTTCAGTCACTCCGTATGTACTTAAAATAATGTTTAAATTGTGTAAAATTTATGAATTTTACTATGTACTTGCCCATTGTGTCTGCTGAGCTCTTGCCAAGAGAGCCCGCCCACACTCTCCTCTGATTGGCTGTGGTTTTTGATTGATTTTATCGCTTCTCATTGTCGCGGCGTGTCTAGTGTGGACAGTCAAATTGCCCATCGCTGGAATCTTATCGCATCGTGTCTGGTTAGGACACTGTGTATGAAAACATTGAGCATGAAAACATTGAAGACATGCAATGTCTCTGTGGCTATTCAAACTACTGATATATGATTGACTTCTGATCACCTGAATGCATACACACTGTTAAACATGCTGAGAAAATGCTGCTCTTTTATGCAATCACAGATATCTTGTAGATCACAGATAAACACACAAGCTTTGAGTCTGTCTCAATCGAGATGTGTTAAAGGCTGCCCATGACAGGCGTCTGTAAACACTTTCAGCTGTGGTCTACTAAAAGCCTCAAAGGCACCAGGCCTAAAGTGAAGAGAACAAAGACGCGGGTCTTTAGGAAGTTTTATTCGTACACATTTTTCACAACTTCTCATTCTTTTCTGCTCTTATCGCTAATAAAGACTTGCATCGTTTCTCTTGTGGGTCATCGACTGAAAATTACAACCAAAAGCTGCACAATGTGGCATCGTATATTATATTCCGAGTTGTGTTGTGGTAAAAATAGCAATAGGACAGTGTCAGTAGATCTCCGAGTGCAACCGTTTGACATCATCGACATAGAACACACTGTGCATCTAAACAAAATGGTGCCGCCCATTGTCCAAATATGGATTTTTTTAAATAACTTAAGTCTTTCATGGGTTTTCTACTACATATTTCAGTAAGAGACATCATTTACATTATTTTAAGCCATACAAGTCTTAACACCAGAGATTTCTATAAAAGAAAATATCTCCATTTGCATTGAACTTTGAGTGTCGTAACTTTGCAGACGTTTTTTATGATCAAACAGCAACATTACACACTAACTAAAGTTAAAAAAAGTGAAATCATAATCAAGGACCCCTTTAACTACATTAGTTAATATATCTACATAATTTATTAATCTTAGTTGGTTTATTTCAACATTCACTAATACAATTTAAAGATTAAACGTTGTATCTGTTGACATTAGTTCATGCACTCTGAACTAACATGAACATTTTTACTAACTAAATTTAAAAAAGGTTAATAATTGCTGTAAAATATATATTGTTAATGTATTTTAACAAATGAGACCTTATTGTAAAATGTTATCAAAATGTATATGCATTTATTTTTTATTTCAGTTTTAGTTATTTTAGTACATTAGGCTACTAAATGAAAATGAGAAAAGTAGCTAAAAGTTTTGATATTTTGATTGATTTCTTGTTTAAAAAAAGTTTTTTTAATGGTTTTTAGTTTTAGTTAACTAAAATAGCTCTGGATTCTACTCATGTCCTCAACTAGACGCATTTGTGCAAACATTCATGTCTGGAGCACAAACGCTGCACAAGTTTCTGATGTTTATACTTAAAATTTGGGAAAAAAACCAAACCATAACCTATGAGCAATAGTAACAGTCATTCTTACCTTTGCAAACATTACTAATAAAGCAATGGTCTTATCAATTGTAAATGATACTTTACCTGACTCTGATCTAGCAGATGCTTGTCTGATGTCTGAGCTCAATCGGTGTGTCATTATTGTTTCATCTTTGCACTGGTGAGACACTAAGCTTGGTGGTACTGAAACTTCCGTATAAATCAACCATGAGGTCAGAGTCAGCGATTTTCAGATGTGTTGGTTTAACTGATGCTATCAAAATCCTGTGGCTTTTTTATTTTCTTCATGCTTTTGTCACTTTCTATGAGAATTGAGTTCTTCAGTGTTCTCACATAAAATGTAGGTTTGTGTTTCCAATCAACTATATATATATATATGTATATAAGCATGTTGGTGGATGGTTTTGAATCAATGTGACTAACAACTTTATTCATCTGGGGCTGTATGTATAAAGCCGTTTAGAGTAAAATTTTAGTCTTAAGTGTGTCAAAATTCTTAGAATGATGGAATTTTTACTCTTAAGGTGATGATACACTGGGCAACTTTTTGAGCAATGTTGCTGGGCAATGTTGCTTGGGCACTTTCCCACTGAGAATGAGCAACAAATATATATCTGGATACGTTAGATCAGTCGTGGGCAATTTTTTGAGATCCTCCAATCAGAATGTTAGCAGCCGATCACGTGTTCGGTTCGGAGATTTTCAAACAAGATGGCGGCCTCTCAGCGGCAGTGGAGCAGAGAAAAGGAGTGTGAACTTTTATCTTTTTACGCTAGTAAGTTGTCATGCGTCAACCCAAAACAGAGAATTTACCTCATATATTGCTTAAAATACCAACAACTGTCCGAAAGTAATGTGTGTATGCTGTAATGAAGCCATTGAATGATTTCAGTTAAATACTAAAAAGACGGGATTTTTCAACGTCTGTAGTAGCGTAGGCTGCAGGGCGTTTGACATTTGAATAGCTTTTGATGCGATCGACTCGCCTTTTGCCGAACTCGCTCTTCTCCCTTTTCCTGTCACAAATCAGATCGGAAAGGCATTTATTTTTAATAAAAATGAAGAAAATATTTGAAAAGTTGAAATAAAGTGCCTAACAAGTGTTTATAATAAAGTATTTATTGAGTTGGCAATAGATTTGCTCCTCTCTGATTAGTTGCTGCCAACTGTCTGTTGCCCTAATTAGTTGCCCTGTGTCTCATCAGGTTGTCCGTTGACGGCAACATTGCCCAGCAACATTGCTCAAAAAGTTGCCCCATGTATCATCACCTTTATTCCTAGATTTAAGAATAAATTTGATTCATAAAGATTCTTAAGTGTCAAGACTAGGTCTCAGCTCCTAAATTATTTAGGAGAGCTGGAGAGGTCTCCTAACCTAGTTAGGAGTAACAAGATGGCAGCAGAGATGAGGATGATGATATGATGTGAGTGAGTGAGTGAGTGAGTGAAGTGTGGCCAAGTATGGTGACCCATACTCGGAATTTGTGCTCTGCGTTTAACCCATGCAAGTGCACACACACAGCAGTGAACACACACACCGTGAACACACACCCGGAAGCAGATAATATAACTCGTATTGAGTTATATGATGACATGGAGTTGATAAAATGATATAAACTTGATTGACAATTCTTTTTTGTAACTGACCTAATAAGAAATGTAATAGGGGCTGCATTCACAAAACATCTTAACCCTCTACAGCACAGCGTTGCCCTCAGGCAACGAAAAGTTTTCTTAAGCCCTATGTTTAGAAAATATTTCTTTAAATGATATCAACCAATTAGAAAGGTCAAGAAAGTACCAAATAACAGTTCAGTAAGGTGTTGGAGTCAATATCAAGCACCATTTAAAGGTGGGACATCCTGTTCTGACACATGGTCACAGGAGCACATGGTGTGAGAAGAAGGCAATATTATTTGCTTTAGTAATCTTATTTAAAATGACATGAAACTGTACATAAAAAAATATGTGTGTGTGTGTTTGAAGGTGTAGAGAAGCCTTTTGTCAGGTTTTATGAAGTTTTTTTTATTTTGCATGTTCAGAAATTCAGTTTTTCTTTTCGTTGCCTCAGGGCAACGTTGTGCGATAAGGGGTACTTTTTGAGGAGGTTTTAGACAGTACCTCTCATTGGCAACAATGTATTATAGGAAGGGAAGATGCAAGGTTCCTGGGTGTGCAGGAACACCCAAAGTGATGTGCAAAAATTGTAACATACACCACTATGTCACAGCAGAGATGAACTGCTTTTTGAGTGAAATCTTATCACATGAAGTACATTATATTGCATAGCACACTACATGATACAGACCTATGCATGTATCAAATTCAATACATCAATGTCTTTCAAGTGTTTTTCCCTTTTTACTTAATGATTTACTGAATTTAAAAAAAAAAAAAAATTTGATTTTGATGATGATTTTCTCTATGACTCTGTACCATTGTCACACAACGTTGCCCTGAGGCAACGAAAAAATATTTTAGGTTTGGGGGAGGGTGGGGGGAATTTTTTTTTTTAATCAATAAAATGTTCCCAAAAGAACCAAAAAATGATGTGGAATATTTTTTTTTCATGTGCCATCAACATGTGTGCAGTAGAGGGTTATGGTTAAACTTACTGATTTAGGAGAAACTCTTAAAAATAATGTGTGTCAGTCCTATATTTAGGACTCCTAAAAGTATTTAACAAAGCGTTAAAACTAGCTCCTAAATCTGAAAAGTTAGGAGTAGTCAAGAGGACTCTTAAATCACTAAGACTAAATCACAAACAATCCAAAAATGGATGTTGCCAGCAATCTGCCCAAAGACACTGAGCACCATTGAGGCGATAGGTGATAGAGCCTTGAGTGCTGAGCCCTTTCTTTATAAATGCAATAAATATTTTGATTGACTATTAAAATCTATAAGTGCTAATAGCCTTGTGGGCAGCTCAGGTGACCCGAGTTTGAGTTCCGGTGTTGTGCTGAATTTCGACCCCCTGCCAAATTATTATCCCCCACGTTGAAGTCGCTCCCTGATTGCCTAATCTTAACCCAACCCCTAATCCTAACCCCTCCCACAGACCTACTCCTAAATCTACCAATACTAGGGGGGTAATAATCTGACAGGGGGTACCAATCCCATCCCCACTTTCTCTCTCCCACTTTGCTCTTTGTCTACTCACTGTCCTATTATAATAAAAAGGCAAAAATGCCAAAAATAAACCTTTTGAAAATAAGAAAAGAAAATAATGTCAGATTACCTGTGGCAGTTGTTTTCATGTGTTCAAATGATCGAATAGAGTAAAAGAGTAAAACAAGCGTATTTGAGGGCTCCTAGCTCGGAATTTAGCCTAAACCCAGAGTACTTCCCTTTATCCTGGGAATAGGAACCAGCCGAGAGTGAGGAGCCAGGGTGGCGGAGAGATGCAGAAAACTGTAGAGGTTTATAAAACATCATTTTTCGCTTGAATTCTGCAATCTCGCGAGCTGAACATATACTTGTTTAAGTAGTGACACTTACATTTTAAAATCTTTATTTGAATATGGCAAAGTTTCTATGAATAAATCACTGACAGAGACTCCTCCCCCATCAGCCAATCATTGTGGGCAGAGTTATAAGCGTGTTGACATCATCCATAGCAACAAGGTCAACCCCGCCCTTTCTCTTAGCTTAAGACTTCTCTCTGTTCCTTAAGCCGTGCACACACTTACATTATTCATTATGATTACAGTCGATCAGGCTGTCATACAAAGAAATTATGAACAATGAAATGTTAATAACTGTTTATGTTGTAGTCAATGTTTGCTTTTTCCTGTCAGCTCTTTGGTTTTCTGTGCATTTTTTTTTTAAAAACCTGTAGCTGTAGGTTTTTTTTGTGCCATATAATTTTAAACCTTAACCAAGTTTAGAGTTTTGTTCTTCCCTCATATTTAAAAATTTAAAACATAGAATATTTTCCTAATGTCTTGATGGTTTAAACTTTAATCAAAGCGTAGGGTCATTAAAAACAAACATCCCCTCCGGGCGTCACTTTTGGACACTACTGTATGTTTTTGTTTAAAACACTAGAAGTGTCCATGGAAAGTTAAATTTTGACAGCTTCTCACTCATTTTGTGTTGTTTCTTGGCAAATTATTCAAACGCTTGTCCTCAACCTGTTGGCTTATTTCAGGAGGCTTAAATCTATAGATAGTGCTGAGTTAACAATGTTAACGATGTCCTTGTTAGTCCAGGTTAGTTTAGTATTAGCAGTTCAATGTTGTGTTTTGTATTGTGTTGTTTATAACTGTGCCTACATAACTGTATCTAACGAGCAATCTTTGATCTTAATAATTTATTACTTGTTCCAGAGCAAAACAATTTGGGTTAAGGGGGAAATTAAATTTCATAACTTAATATTTAGGCTATATTTAACTTTAACCCTGTAGAGCGCTACTTTTGTACATTTGACTAAATTGTTTGCTTGTGTTTTTTATTACTTTTATTGTGTTTATTGTTTGCTTGTGTTTGTGTATTTTGTAATGGCTATCATTGTTAATTTAAATATTGTTGTTCAATAAATATTATTTTATAAATAATATGCCGTTTTTGGTATTAGGGTATAAAGGGTCTGTCAGTAGTATCAGTGAAAGTTACACTATTACTCCGTTAGATGGCAGCAAAGACTCTCTTTATGAGTGAGTCAGAACAAGGAAGTTGTTTTTTGCGCTGTGGGAAATCCCATTAACTTTTAAAAGGTCAAAGGAGGCTTTCCTCAGCAGACATTCAAACTGATTTTTTATAATATGGACATCGACCTGAAGAATGAATGCTATATCAGATGCAGGTAATGCACTCATAATACCATAATATTCTACATATTACAATAAGCTTCAATGAAGCAACTCAGCGTTCCTTCGTTACTAATTCTGATGTTTTCTTGGGCTCAACTGTTAAACTGTCAACTTTGAATCCATGTTAGAAGGAAGTAGTTCTGCACAAAAGAGGGTTTTTAAAGGCACTTTGTTGTTATTTCTTATTTATTTACACACTCGTGCCGTCGAACTGTTGTATAAACGCAATATCACACTCGTAGCCGTGCGATATGGCTGTATATCAGCACGCTGTGATTATCTACAGCTATATCACACACACACACACACACACACACACACACATATATATATTATTATTATAAGTTAAAGTTTTATGAATTTGCAAGAGGAAGGGGAAGTTATTGTGATTCAAGATTCAAAATTTAAGACAATAATGTGCATGTAGAAACCATTCATAATCAATACTTCAGTATACCATAAAAAACAAGAAGTCCGTTTTGATTTCAAGGTGACTTTAATTTTTCTGTCAAAATGTCATGATTTATAAGTCTAGACATCAGCGCTCTTGAAATGATCATCTGTATCATGTAGTATCGGGGATCGATGCCACGTCTCAGTTTTGACTCATTTCCACTTCATACTACAGTATCATGGCAAAAGTTAAAACAAGCACATTTTATAGGAGTTGCGATCACGTACAGGATGGGGGTGAGCACGCTCTTTATGTAAACTAGAAATAGCGCCACGTAAGCGCCTGCAATCACTCTTTCTTTGAGCTTCGGCTGGTCATGTGAGAGAGCCCTTAAGAAGCGGCAGGTGAAGTAAGGCACCCAGCAGGTTAGGAAGATGATCACGGTGAGAAAGAGGACCCAATAGAGACGGGTCAGCCGCTGAGATGTGTTACCTGGTCCAGATGACGAGGTAGTGGAAGTCATTGCACTTTCGGCCTTCTTTGTGCAAAAAATCACAGCGATACTGCATGACAAGAAGATCACCAGCAGTAGCAAGAATCCTGCCAAGGTTTCTACAACTATTAAGGCTTGTCCTACTCCCATATCGCTTTCTATGCAGGCCATATGGTTCTGCCAGAGAATGATTTTGCCTGTGCGAAAGTAGGGTGAAGCGAAGAATGCCGCTAACAGCCATATTGCAGTGCAGGCCAACGGCACGGCCCAACGAGGGCGCTTCATTCGTGCCCAAACTGGTTTAAGGAGACACAAGCTGCGCTCCACTGCAATGGTGCAGAGAAAGAATGCGCTCGCGTACAATCCGAGGTAGGGCAGGTAAATGACCAGCTTACATACGGTTTCCCCCAATGTCCAAGTGAAGTGGTTCACCAGGTACGGCAGCATTAGTGGTGTGCGTAACAGCAGCACCAAGTCTGCAAGCGCCAGGTTAACTACATAGATCCGGAAGCTGTCGGCACTCTGCGCCTCTCTGGTTGATCCCCTATTGCGCCACCAAACTCGAACCCCCAGCGCCCAGATCACCAGAACGTTTAGAGAAACACCCACGATGAAGATCATTACGATCACGATCATCTGCAGAATGCGCATGCCTTCGCTGGGGTAGATGGTCGTGTTGTTGGAGCTTGAGGAGTCATTCATCAGCAGTTTGTCAGACATTGATACTCTGTGAAAATGCAGATGAGACAAGTTCACACCTAGTGTACTCCAATCACACATGGTTTCAAAGCATTTCACTCTTAAAAATAAAGGGTACAAAAGGGTGGTTTTCCCAGCGATGCAATAGAAGCAGAATTTTTGGTTCCCACAAGAACCTTTAAGTGAACAGGTCTTAAAAGCTTTTTTTGTTAGTGTGAAGAATATTTTAAAAATCTAAAGAACTCTTTTCCACTTTACACTCTTAAAAATAAAGGTTCTTTATTGCATCAATGGTTCCATGAAGAAACTTTAACATCCATAGAACATTTCCAGTGCCCAAAAGGTTCTTTAAAGTGGAAAAATGTTCTTCAGATTATTAAAATGTTCTTCACACTAAGGAAAAAAAACTGGTTCTTTTAATAACTGTTCACTGAAAGGTTCTTTGGGAAACCAAAAATGTTTTCACCTGTCTCGCCAGGAGCTATTCTATTCCATAATCTGTGTAAAGTCCCCCTGTAGTCAATGATTTTATTCCTCAAAATTCATCTTTGATCACCAAAATGACATTAAATATTTTTTCCTATGGGGAAAAAAAAAACTTAATGCCCTAAAATAGCTTACCTCATTTATTATACGTGGATCTATGAATATGCTAATTAGCCATGCCTCCACTCACACGAACTCAGAGATCCAATCAGTCAACTTATTGTGGTAAACTGCACAATGGTATCGTTTTTACAACATTGTACACATACAGTAAGGGTAATTAATATGATTAGCCTTTGCTTGACTACATTATCAAATAGCTAATAATGTGTTTTTAATGTTACACAAACCATGTCCTTCATCATATCCCCTCCTCCGATTCCTGTGGCGTGATCTTAAGAGAAAGGAAATCCCTACCATCTATGAGTGGCAAATGCTCCCACTTGGAACAATGTGCAGCCCGTGCTACGTATGCACTACAGAAGCACGTAGTTGATCACATTGAGCCGGGAGACACAGTCCAACACTCCATCGAAAGATGTTTTTATGTAGATAACTGTCTACAGAGTTTTGCAACACCTGAGCAGGCTAAAGGGCTAGTGAATACACTGAGGATCTGTTAGCAGAAGCAGGATTTGAACTACGACAGTGTGCATGCAATTTCCCTGACCAAACTGAATCAGATCCTCAAGAACTTGCATTAAGTTTGCATTGGATGTGTCAATCTGATACCCTTGGATACCAGAGTCGCCTTACTGACTATTCAACTCCCATGATGAGAAACAATACAAGGTAGTAGCGAGCCAGTATGACCCTCTTGGGGTCCTTGTTCACTATATCACTTGGGCCAAGATACTTATACAGAGTCTGTGGGCGAAGCAGAGAGAGTGGGACAACCCACTACTGCCAAGGGACATTCTTCAAACATGGCATGACTGGCAAAGAGAACTGCTAGCTGACCCAGATCACAATGCCCCGCTGCTATGTGAGCTCCCAGAATGACTCCCTTAATTGTAGTCGTCAAGTACATATTTTCAGTGATGCCTCCAAACGGGCTTACAGGTCTGTAGCATACTTGCACACAGAGGACCTGGTATTGAGGTGGCTTTTCTCACAGCCAGGTCAAGAGTAGCCCCCAAATGCCTGAACATTGTATCCTTTGTACTGTGGACAGACTCCACTACAGTCCTGACATGGCTTCAGTCAGAATCCTGCCGCTACAAAGTATTTGTGGGCAGCAGAATTGCCTAAATACAAGAACTTAAAGGTGCTCAGACCTGGCGGTATGTGGAATCCACCAATAATCCAGCTGACTACATCACTAATGGGAAGATGCTACAAAACATGGAGACAAGGACCGGAATATCTCTGGCACTCACCCTCCTGCTGGCCAAATAAAAATGAAATAAATACGGCTGAGAATCCTGCCGAACTGAAAAAGCCTACTTTTTGTAGTCATGTAACAGTTGCTGCCTGACCCACAACAGTTCAGCAGCTTTAAAGCATTAGTTGAAGCAGCAGGTAAAGAAGGGAATCCTTCTGCTGAGGATCATCAATTAGCGGAAAGAGACATTCTGAGTGTGATGGCTACCCTGAGGACATCCACTGTCTAGTGGCAGGTAAACCAGTACCATCCTCTAGCCATCTAATAACCTTGGCACCTGAATATGATCACACAGTTGGGCTCTTTCGAGTTGGTGGGATATTTCGCCGCAGTCAGCAACTGGACACTGATGTTATCCACCCTGTTGTCCTAGACTCATCCCACAAAATTACCCAACTGCTCATTCAGGACATAGATAAAGAGCTGTATCACTCTGGTTCTGAACAGGTTTTTGCAGAGCTCTGTCGTAAATACTGGATTTCACGTGGTAGGGAAGCCATTAAACAGCAGCGGCACTTATGTCCTGATTGTCAAATGTGGCGAGCTAAACCGATAGTGCCTCAAATGGCTGATCTCCCTTAGGCCAGACTGCAAATATTCAAGCCCCCATTCTCTACCGGAATGGACTGTTTCGGCCCCTTTACCGTTAAAGTGGGTAGACGGTATGAGAAACGGCATATTGTTTAAATGCCTGACTACTTGTGCCTATCACATCGACCTGTTAAGCAGCCTTGATACTGACTTGTTTTCGATGGCCCTAAGATGCTTCACATCACGCCGGGGAAAACCTTCAGAATTACTATCAGATCAAGGCACGAACTTTAAAGGTGGTAAAAGAGAGCTCCAAGAGTCATTCAGTCATTGGGTCCTACCCTGCAGACGGAGATGGCCAAACAGCCAATCCAATTTAGATTTAATCCTCCCAGTAGTCCCCATTTTGGAGGAGTTTGGGAACGTGAATCATATCCATCAAGTCTGCCCTATATGCGACGTTACAAGGACAAAACATTACTGAGGAGATCCTGAACATAGAAGGAATTCTGAATTCTAAACCTCTGGGTAACATCTCCACAGATATTGCTGACCCCAACCCGGTGACTCCAAACCTTCTTCTCATGGGGAGGCTTGACCCATCACTTTTAAGTCGCAGTAGATGGAGACAGTCTCAAATGCTTGCTGATCAATTCTGGACACACTTCACAAAGTACTATCTGCCCAACTTACAAACCTCTGGTAAATGGCAGAGGGACAATTGCAAATGGACATGGTCATCATGATTGTGGACCCACAGTTACCCAGAGCTCTCTGGCCAGTAGGAAAGATCACTGATGTTATCCCTGGGACTGATGGACGAATCAATTAAGGACACAATATATATCAGTGCCGTAGCATGCCTCATTAAACTACCAGCACTCCCAGATGTGGACACAGTTCCAAATAAGCAAATTTGACTGCAAATTTAGGGGCGGTTGTAACAAAGGACTCTTTATTAAACTAACACTCCAGGTAACAGATTTATAATATTAAGGGTTGCACTGAGAGTTGACCAATTAAATGACTCTAGACTGTTAGCACCCCCTTGTGAAATTCTATGGAGTATGCGGAATATTGTGTGAGTAATTTACCCGAGCCACATTGCTTTCTAACCAACAGTAGCCCTACGTCTTACTTTCTTTTGAAGCTTTGGTCAGCTTTCATGGATTGACTCAGAGATCTGAGAGCATGTGTGGTTAACACTGTTTCAGCCGGTGGATGATGAAAAACTGAGAGAGAAGGGAGTGTTTCCTATGCGTTAACCTATCAGTGAAGACAGAGGAGGGTTTTGAGCAAGTCAGTCACCATTCAGTCACCATTATTATACCGAATATCACCATAGAACTACATCTAAATATAGTTTCTTAATTCACGTGTCACAGATTTGCTGAATTTATTGCTTCACAAGGTCAGGGATTACAGATTACTTGAATGCAGAGGTAAATTCTATAAAAAACACGTTCAGTTGGAGAGAAAACGGGACCTCTGTTTTTTAGCAACTGTAAATATTATCCATGTTTTTTACATTTTATGAAGAAAATGTGATGTTTGCTAATGTTAAAAAATATAAACTGTTCAGTGTGATTTCACCACTGTATCATTGAGATACTATTATAGTTTTTATTAATATTTTTAAGGTTTTTATTTTTATATTTTTTGAGTTTAGTACATATTTTACTCATTTTGTTCTGTGTTTTTGTTATTTTTGTTTGTTTTTAAATGTTGGTAACTCTAAGAATAAGGTTTCATTTGATAACATTAGTTAACTACATTAGTTAATGTCTACATAATTGATTTATTTATTTTTTATCATAGTTGATGTTAATTTCAACATTTACTAATACAATTTTATTAGAAAGTTGTATCTGTTGACATTAGTTCATGCACATGAACTAACATGAACATGAAGGTTAGTAATTGCTGTAAAAATATATATTTCTCATTGTTTACGTTAATGCATTAATTGTAAAAAAAAAAAAGAGACTTTACTGTAAAGTGTTACCAAAATGTTTTTTAGTCTGTTAACTAAAATAACTCTGGATTCCACTCCTGTCCTCAACTAGACATATTTAAGCAATCATTCATATCTGGAGCACAAACGCTGCACAATATTTATCTTTTACTTAAAATTTGAAAAACAAAACAAACAAAAAACCCATAACCTTAAATATGAGCAATAGTAACAGTCATTCTTACCTTTGCAAACACTACTAATAAAGCAATATGTTCTCATTTATCATATGTAAATGATACTTACCTGAGACTGATCTAGCAGAGGCTTTTCTGAGCTCAATTGGCGTGTCATTAGTGTTTCATCTTTGCACCGTTGAGACACTGTAAGTTTGGTGGTACTGAAACTTCCGTATAAACAAACCATGAGATCAGAGTCAGTGATTTTCAGATGAGTTGGTTTGATTGTCACTATCAATATCCTGTGGCTTTTCTGTGGTTTCATCCCTTACTCACTTTCTGTGAGAATTGAGTTCTTCAGTGTTCTCACATAAAATGTAGGCTTGTTTTCAATCAACTATATACTGTATGTATGTGTTTTTGTTTAAAAAAAAAAAAACATGTTAACCATTATTGAGCCATTACTAGCCAACAAACATTTTATGCAAATAAACAAAAACAACAATTTGACTCACCTGTCATGCCTCTAATCAATGTGACTAACAACTTTATTTTTCAGGACTATACTAACCAGTAACCAGTAGGTGTCATGGTGTCTTTCCAAGCGAAAAGCTTCACTTGTGCAGTTCCATTCATCACCAATAGATGAAGCTGCTGCGCTACATGTGAAGTAGTAAGTGAGACGAGGACAGTTTGTAGAACAGTTGTACAGTTAATTGTTATCCATACATAATATTATTAATTACTACTTACAGTAGTGGCCAAACGTGATGTCTGGCCTGAAAAATTGACATCTTCACCCTTTATTCAAATATTATTATAAATGTGTTTTTGTAAGCACATTGTAAAACCTTTAGCTGTAGGTTTTTTTGCCCAATGATTTTGTCAGAAAACCAAGTTTAGTGTTTTGTTCTTCCCTCATATTTAAAACATATAAAATATTTTCCTAATGTCTTGATGGTTTAATTGAAGCATAGGTCATTAAAAACAAACATCCCCTCTGGGCGTCACTTTTTGACACTACTGTATGTTTTAGTTTAAAACACTAGAAGTGTCCATGGAAAGTTAAATTATGACAGCTAATCACTGTATCTCATTTTGTGTTGTTTCTTGGCAAGTATTCAAACATTTGTCCTCAATCTGTTGGCTTATTTCAGGAGGCTTAAATCTATAGATAGTGCTGAGTTAACAATGTTAACGATGTCCTTGTTAGTCCCGGTTAGTTTAGTATTAGCAGTTCAATGCTGTGTCTTGTATTGTGTTGTTTATAACTGCTATATAACACATTTTGCTACAAAAAAAACATTCTGAACTAAACATTTTAAATAATGTCTTTGAATGGTCCTGATAGGTGTGTTATATAAGTCCAATCAGATAATTTGCTTTTTGAAACATACTTTCATATTGAACTAACAGACCCTTCAATCCCAAGAGTCTTAGATTTAGAGCTGTTGCGCCATTATTCTCTAGTGACAGGGACATGATAATGATAAAGGTTATCTTAAAGATCTGGCTTGGTCAGAAAATAGTGCATCTAGGTGGTTTCTGTAGCAGCTGCTCATTTTCATGTAAGCATGAAAGGGAAGTTGCACAAGTCATTTCTTCACTATTGTGCCGTATATATGAGTAAAACGGCTTCTGGGACAAGAACGAGTGTAGGGCGGGGCGGGGCTTGATTTTGTCTGAGGGGAATTGATTGGATGGTTGTGGTTTGCTATTGGTGGATCTCATATGAGTGACAGGTTGCCCCGCCCTTGTCACCAGAGAAGAGATGCTGCAAGAGGGAGGAGAAGATATTCTGATTCAAGAATATGAATTTGACACAATAATAATGTGCACGTAGGGATTATTTATGATAAATACTGCAATATTCCATGCAAAAAAAAAAAAGAAGTCAGTTTTGAGTTCAAGGTGACTTTAATTTTACTGTCAAAATGTCATGATTTATTTGTAAGTCTAGACATCAGCGCTCTTGGAATGATCTCATCTGTATCATGTAGTATCGGGGATCCATGCCACGTCTCAGTTTGACTCAAAAACATTCCCCCTTCATACTCCAATATCATAGCAAAAGTGAAAACAAGCACACGTTGCAGCATCTGTACTTCCCTCGCCAGTGAAAGTTTGATTTCAACCTAATTCGAGCCACCTTTTATGCTAATTGAGTTCCTCATGACAAGAATAAATGAGAACCCATCACCTCATGCTCACGCCTTGCCCACAGTGTGGTTTGCACCCTGGACTTTCCAGAACCAACACAGTCTTAAATGTGAGATGCTAATGAACTTTCACTGATTAGGGAAGATTATGCTGGAGTTGTGCCATAATCATTCATGCATTTAGCAGATGCTTTTATCCCACGTTAAAAGAGGAACAAATAACCCTGTCTTGACTTTTTTTCCCTTTACGTCATGATTCACGCGTTCATGTCAGTTCATTTATCATTAGTGATGTTACAGTTGCTTTTGCTGATTTTACTCACAAAAAAAGTTGACGTAATTATTAAAGTACAGTTTAGGGGATGTCCAACTCTCTTTATTTGGCATGTATACTATATTTAAAACTAAATAAAAAGAGAAACAACCCAATTCTCACAGCTGTCGTTCCTCTAAATGATAAAATGAGTATCGCAGCTGTGACGAAAGCGTTTTACAAGAAACTTTCTGTGATCTTTAAATGTCAAGCATGTATGAAGTCAGCACATGCAATATGATGCATTTTCCCCTAACTCTCGCTCACTCTCCCGTCTCTCTCTCGCCCACTCCTCTATGTTTCAGTAAATTTAGATCATCGAGACAGGATGCTCTACATTAACTCTTTAGTGAACACTGAAGCATGTGTAAATTTCATAAACTCTTTGACCGTGTGTCCACCAAAAAGCATTGGTTGCTATGATACAAAATATCCACGGAAGTGTTAGTAGTATCTGATTTCTCAGATAGTTTGTTTCTAAATAATAAAAAAAGTTGATACAATGTAAAGTATTTGCTCTGGCTCTTTTTTTTTTTTTTTTTTTTTTTTTTTAGCAGTTGCAATAAACACAATAAAACCGGACAAAATATAACCATTTAACCATTAAAAACATGAAAAATCAAGGAAAACAAACAACGTCAGACAGGTAAATCTAGTGGTCCCGCGAATCCAGCCACTTCGCTTCTGAAATGCTTCTGGTGTGAGTTGACACCGCATAGAGGACGGAACAAAACCTCGCCAGAGCCGTAACACCCCGCAGACGTGTGCAGTGTAAACAAAGGGTTGCTGCTGCTGTAGATTATTGCTTATGCTGTTATTCCTGCTGCTGCTTCTGCGGTTGGTTATTGCTGCTGCTGTTGTTATTACTGCTGCTGTAGATTGTTGTTGCTGCTGCTGTTGATTATTGCTGCTGCTACTTTAGATTATAGCTGCTGCTTCTGTTACTGTTGCTGCTGCTGTTGCTGCTGCTGTTATTGCTGCTGATGTTGTTATTACTGCGGCTTCTGTTGATTGTTATTGCTGCGGCTTCTGTTGATTATTGTTGTTGCTGCTGCCGTTTTATTGCTGCTGCTGCTGCTGCTTCTGTTGATAATTATTGCTGCTGCTGCTGTGGTAGATTGTTGTTGCTGCTGCTGTTGGTTATTGCTGCTGCTGTAGATTATTGCTTATGCTGTTATTCCTGCTGCTGCTGCTGTTGATTATTGCTGCTGCTACTTTAAATTATAGCTGCTGCTTCTGTTACTGTTGCTGCTGCTGTTATTGCTGCTGATGTTGTTATTGCTGCGGCTTCTGTTGATTATTGTTGTTGCTGCTGCTGTTTTATTGCTGCTGCTGCTGCTGCTGCTGTAGATTGTTGTTGCTGCTGCTGTTGATTATTGCTGCTGCTGCTTCTGCTGCTGCTGTTGTAGATTGTTGTTGCTGCTGCTGTTGGTTATTGCTTATGCTGTTATTCCTGCTGCTGCCGTTTTATTGCTGCTGCTGCTGTAGATTGTTGTTGCTGCTGCTTCTGTTGATAATTGTTGCTGCTGCTGCTGCTGCTGCTGTGGTAGATTGTTGTTGCTGCTGCTGCTTCTGTTGATTAATTGTTGTTGCTGTTGATTATTGCTGCTGCTTTTATTGCTGCTGCTGCTGTTGCTGATTATTGCTGCTGCTATTGCTGCTGTTATTGCTGCTGCAGGGCAAATACGGGACTTGCCACTACAATACATGGGTCATTCTACAGAAACGTCCACTTTTCTGTCCCTAGACTTTACAGAAATATTACACTTGAAAAACACTTTAGGATTACAATTTTTTTATATTTTAATATGAAACAATTTGTTATTTGAACAAGTAAGCCTTCTTGAGCCATCAATGTGGCAATATTTGTCTTTTAATTAATTATAAAAATTCCAAGTGGCACAGAAGTGCTCGTCCCCACAGTCATGTACAGAGGGAAAGTGCTTTATTTTGAGCTCAGAAACAGGTTTTTCTACCATTTAAAATACAATAATGTATACTTAACTATCAAATATATGATGTAAATGACATAAAAAAAAAACAAATGCCGAATAAATATTATAAAATATACAATGAATGTAGTGGTGCTGCTGCTATTGCTGCTGTTACTGCTGCTGCAGAGCAAATACGGGACTTACTACACAACGCAATGCTGTGAGCAAGCAAGACATGCTGCTGCTGTACAATATAACGTACATGAATTACCCATAGCAGATCTATACAGGTGGCGCTGGGGAAGGTGGAGGGTTTCTGAAAGCGCTGCAACTGCTATAGCAAAAGTATTTGAAGGTTGAGCATCGAGCTCATTGGTTCCTGCTGCACATTTAATTTACATATGACGTCACCAATGCAAACCAATCAGATTTAATGTTATGGTATTAACCAAATAACCAAACGCCTTAATAAGCAAATGTTACTCAGCTCTTTTTGCAAACAACATTGAGCGCATTGTAATTACAATCTCTGACGATATCAAGCATTCTGTCACGTCGCAATCCCTCGCGCAGCATCGGATCCATGAGCGCGCACAGAGTTGGGCTCATTCCAGCCGCGGGTGCGCTTATGCAGTCATTTTTATTGATTTTAAAATACAAGTACATCAAACAAACACATCAAATTCACAGTTCAGTCTTATGAAACTGTAGCTTTTGCAAATGTCAAGTAAGCTGCTTTACTACAGAGCAAACAGAAAGGATGCCCATCACGCTCATTAACAGCAAACTGATTTTACATTCTTCTTACCTAAATGAGCATTATAGCTCATTTAAAAAAAAAAAAAATTGTAAAGCTATAATTTATTTTTTTAATAGTGCTCGGCATATCGCGGCCGCATGTGTCATATTAGTCCTGCCCCTTCTGCACCGTGATTGGATGGCTGGCTAAAGTGACAGTGATGAGCACTGCGTTTTACTCAAAGTTGGACATTTTTCAACTCTCTGTGTCCACAAGAACACACAGCTGCTGATATTAAAGTGTTAGTTCAGCCAAAAATGAAAAATCTGTCATTAATTACTCACCCTCATGTCGTTCCACACCAGTAAGACCTTCGTTGATCTTCGGAACACAAATTAAGATATTTTTGATGAAATCCGATGGCTCACTGAGGCCTGCATAGCCAGCAATGACATTTCCTCTCTCAAGATCCATTAATGTACTAAAAACATATTTAAATTAGTTCATGTGAGTACAATGATCCAATATTAATATTATAAAGCAACGAGAAGATTTTTGGTGTGCCAAAAAAACAAAATAACGACTTATATAGTGATGGCCGATTTCAAAACACTGCTTCAGGAAGATTCGGAGCACAAATGAATCAGCGTATCGAATCATGATTCGGAGCGCCAAAGTCACGTGATTTCAGCAGTTTGGCGGTTTGACACGCGATCCGAATCATGATTCCATCCGCTGATTCATTTGTGCTCCGAATCTTCCTGAAGCAGTGTTTTGAAATCGGCCATCACTATATAAGTCGTTATTTTGTTTTTTTGCCGCACCAAAAATATTCTCGTTGCTTTATAATATTAATATTGAACCACTGTACTCACATGAACTGATTTAAATATGTTTTTAGTACATTAATGGATCTTGAGAGAGGAAATGTCATTGCTGGCTATGCAGGCCTCACTGAGCCAATGGGATTTCATCAAAAATATCTTAATTTGTGTTCTGAAGATGAATGAAGGTCTTACAGGTGTGGAACGGCATGGGGGTGAGTAATAAATGACAGAATTTTCATTCTTGGGTGAACCGACCCTTTAAATATGCTACCAAAACAAAGGAAAAATATTTTTGCTCCAAAGTGAATAAGTGAAGCCTTCCTATAGCTCATGGTCATGTGTTTGATTCCCAGGGAATGCATAAATTGAATGCATAAACAGCTTCATATTTTTGTGGAAACCATGATGCATTTTATTTTTCAGGATTCTTTGATGAATAGCAAGTTCAAAAGAAGTGTTTATTAAAAGTCTTTTGTAACATCTGAACACCAACATTGAAAATAATCATAAATGTTTCTTGAGCATCAAATCATCATATCAGAATGATTTCTGAAGGATCATGTGACACTGAAGACTGGAGTAATGATGCTGAAAATCCAGCTTTGATCACAGGAATAAATTAAATTTTACTATATATTCAAATAGAAAACAAATATTTTAAAATGTAATATTTCACTGTTTTTACTGGATTTTTGATCAAATAAATGCAGCTTTGGTGAGCAGAAGAGATGTTTCAAAAACAAACCAAAGTATTCCAAACTTTTGATCCTATGTGTGAATGTAAATGTAAATAAACTTGGATCAGATATTAATGTGCGTTCAGAAGACTCAGTAGAAATATCAGAGTGTGACCTGCAGTAGAAACCTTGGGAATTACCGCCACCCACTCACATAAACACACGCTTACCTGGCCGTTTGATTATTACTGATCAAGCTTCTCAGTGTCTCGTCCACCTGTCACACTGATCTCATCTCTGAATGAAAACTATTTATTAACGTGTCTGTCATGCGGTTTGAGCTGCAGTGAAAAGGGAAGTGACATAATTGTTTATTTCTCATGGTTGAACATCTGGATGGGGGTGAAGAATTACTCACCAGAAATGTGCATGTTGTTCTTGAATACTCAGAATAGTGTTTACAAGCGCAGTGTAAGAGTCCTTTGCTTTATTTAGTTTTCTTCCTATCATCATTCTTACAGAAGACTCGACTTTGACTCGTAGTCCATGTTGAGCTGTGATAACCTTTGGGAAGAATCTTCATCCTGCGTACTGGAAGGTTTTTTTTTCTAACCACATCAATGGCGAGCAGTGTAGGCTGTGAATTTCCAGCGTTTAGGGGTGGCCCCTTTTTCTGCGCCACGTCCCCTCCCTCTCTGCGTCTCTTAATCTGTGCTCTATTTTATCAGCCACAATAACCACTCATTTTCCCAACCTGTCCTAACTGTCCCCAGAAAGACACACAGTCAGTTCACACACAAACACAGATTGGACACTTGAGTCACACTTGTCACAAAGCAAGTGTGTCACAAAGAAAGAAAGCATGTGCACACTTTTGTGACCTTGCAAACAGTATCAACTTTTTATATCTAGTGCATGACATTTATACACTTTTAAGTGTCCAAATATGTTCTGTATGTATGTTTACAAATAACATGTTTCCTGTTTCAAATGATATTAACAACTGGTGATCTTTGAACTGAAATATTAACATGAATGTGTCAGTATTTGATGTGTCTCTCAGCAGCACTGGAGCTTTATGAAATAAACCTCATGATCTCCAACATGATTTGAAATGATCCAAATGGATGAAGAAAATATGGTTGAATCACATGATTATGAATATGCATTTTACTTATATTTACATTTCATTAGTCACAGAAATGTTATGAAATTAAACTTTAAATTTTAAATTCAAAATCTCCAATGTGGTTTTATACACTACCGGGTTAAAAGTTTGGAATAGTTACAGATTTTAATGTATTGAGATTTTTTTTTTTAAATTATGTTGAAAGAACTCTCTTCTGCTCATCAAGGTTGCATTTATTTGATGAAAAATACAGTAAAAACAGTAATATTGTGAGATATTATTACAATTTAAAAAGTGTTTTCTGTGTGAATATAGTGTAAAATGTAATTTACATCTAGTGATCAAAGCTGAATTTTCAGCATCATTACTCTAGTCTTCAGTGTCCCATTATACTTCAGAAATCAGAAATTGCAGCTCATTTTAATACGCTATTTACGTTCAGCAGGTCCAGTTTCTCCATCAGAACGCCGGCTCAGTATTGGCAGAGGATGTTCACATAAACAGCACGACATGTGAGGAGTCAGACAGCTTTCGGATTTCATCAATATCTTAATTTGTGTTCCAAAGATTAACGAATGTCTTGTAGAACAACATGAGGGTGAGTAATTAATGACAGAAATTTTATTTTTGGGTGAACTAACTCTTTAAGTACAGTTTACCTTGATCTTCAAATTCAAAAAGTCTGCACCCACTGGTTCTTAAAGCATCTTGTTTCCTTCTGGAGCATCAGTGAATGTTTGAACCTTTTTTAATAGTTGTGTTTGAGTCCTTCAGTTGTCCTCAGTGTGAAAAGATGGATCTCAAAATTATTCAGTCACTGCTGGAAAGGGTTCAAATATGCAAAAGATGCTGGAAAACTGAAGAAATTGTGGGACCTGGAGGATTTTTCTGAAGAACAAGGGTCAAGGGACTCATGAACAACCATCACAAAACAAAAAAATAGTCATGGGTCATCCAGGTAACCACACACAGTATTAAGAATCAAGGGTACAGTATGTACACCTTTGAGCATGACTATATACATCAATCAGGCATAACATTATGTCCATCTTCCTAATATTGTGTTGGTCCCCTTTTGCTGCCAAAACAGCCCTGACCCGTCGAGGCATGGACTCCTCTAGACCCCTGAAGGTGTGCTGTGGTATCTGCACCAAGATGTTAGCAGCGGATCCTTTAAGTCCTGTAAGTTGCGAGGTGGATCCTCCATGGATCAGACTTGTTTGTTCAGCACATCCCACAGATGCTTGATTGGATTGAGATCTGGGGAATTTGGAGGCCAAGTCAACACCTCAAACTCATTGTTGTGCTCCTCAAACCATTCCTGAACCATTTTTGCTTTGTGTCAGGAGCATTATCCTGCTGAAAGAGGCCACAGCCACCAGGGAATACCGTTTCCATGAAAGGGTGTACATGGTCTGCAACAATGCTTAGGTAGGTGGTACATGTCAAAGTAACATCCACATGAATGGTAGGACCCAAGGTTTCCCAGCAGAACATTGCCCAAAGCATCACACTGTCTCCGCCGGCTTGCCTTCTTCCCATAGTGAATCCTGGTGCCATGTGTTCTCCAGGTAAGCGACGCACAGGCACCCGGCAATCCACATAATTTATCAGACCAGGCCACCTTCTTCCATTGCTCCGTGGCCCATTTCTGATGCTCACGTGTCCACTGTTTGCTCTTTCGGCGTTGGACAGGGGTCAGCATGGGCACCCTGATTGGTCTGCAGCTATGTAGCTCCATACGCAACACTCATCTGTTGGATCGGATCACACGGGCCAGCCTTCGCTCCCCACGTGCATCAATGAGCCTGACCCTGTCGCCGGTTCACCACTGTTCCTTCCTTGGAGCACTTTTGATAGCTTTTGTCAGTTGTAATAATTCATCTTCACAGATGATGAAATGGCTTAAAAAATACATACAAAGTGAAATTTACTGAAGGAAAATAACTTTTAAGTTAAATTAAGTTATTGATCCAGTAAAATAAATGTGCTACCATATGAAATTCTGAATTGATCCATTAGAACAGCAATTAATGAATGCAATTAATCAGATGTAACAACCCAGTGTTTTGGTAGTTTTTGCGTTACCCAGATCCTGGGTCAGATGTAACAACCCAGCGTTTGGGTAGTTTTTGCGTTACCCAGATCCTGGGTCAGACATAACAACCCAGCGTTTGGGTAGATTTTGTGTTTCCCAGATCCTGGGTCAGACGTAACAACCCAGTGTTTGGGTAGTTTTTGCGTTACCCAGATCCTGGGTCAGACGTAACAACCCAGTGTTTGGGTAGTTTTTGCGTTGCCCAGATCCTGGGTCAGACGTAACAACCCAGTGTTTGGGTAGTTTTTGCGTTGCCCAGATCCTGGGTCAGACGTAACAACCCAGTGTTTGGGCAGTTTTTGTGTTACCCAGCTCCTGGGTCAGACGTAACAACCCAGTGTTTGGGTAGATTTTGCGTTGCCCAGATCCTGGGTCAGACGTAACAGCCCAGTGTTTGGGTAGTTTTTGCGTTGCCCAGATCCTGGGTCAGACGTAACAACCCAGTGTTTGGGCAGTTTTTGCGTTACCCAGCTCCTGGGTCAGACGTAACAACCCAGTGTTTGGGTAGATTTTGCGTTGCCCAGATCCTGGGTCAGACGTAACAACCCAGTGTTTGGGTAGTTTTTGCGTTGCCCAGATCCTGGGTCAGACGTAACAGCCCAGTGTTTGGGTAGTTTTTGCGTTGCCCAGATCCTGGGTCAGACGTAACAACCCAGTGTTTGGGTAGTTTTTGCGTTGCCCAGATCCTGGGTCAGACGTAACAGCCCAGTGTTTGGGTAGTTTTTGCGTTGCCCAGATCCTGGGTCAGACGTAACAACCCAGTGTTTGGGTAGTTTTTGTGTTGCCCAGATCCTGGGTCAGACGTAAGAACCCGGTGTTTGGGTAGTTTTTGCGTTGCCCAGATCCTGGGTCAGACGTAACAACCCAGTGTTTGGGTAGTTTTTGCATTGCCCAGATCCTGGGTCAGACGTAACATGGTGTGATGGAAACGCCTGATGCTTTAAATAGAATTTTATGATATTTATTCAAAAAGATACAGATTGTACACTTATTGATTATGAACAAGTTATGGAGTCAGTCACAGCATTTTTAAGCTACGAGTGAAACGCAGGTGGCGGTCTGAAGTTATCAGTTCCCCCGCCGAACGCGAGCCATCTCCGGTACGAGATCCAGCGCCTTTATGGTGGAAACAGGACAACAGAGACTGGTCCATTACATTTGAATTACTTCTAAATGTTTAATTTTTACTTATAATATTTGTTAAACAAGCTTAAATGTAGGCAATATGTATTCAGAAACTATATAAAATATGCTACACTTCAAAATATGATTGAAAATAATGGTATTATCAACCAGTGGTTGTGTATTCAAAAAAAAGTGTAAAGGATTGAAGTTAATGACATTAATTCATGCATGAAGTAAAAAAAAAATAAGCTAGTATTACAGTAAAAATGAATCAACCCACTATGCTGGGTTAAATAAACAACCCAATTTGCTGGGTAAAATTAACCCAACATGTGTTCTGTCCTACAAACCCGATTCCAAAAAAGTTGGGACACTGTACAAATTGTGAATAAAAAAGGAATGCGATAATTTACAAATCTCATAAACATATATTTTATTCATAATAGAATATAGATAACATATCAAATGTTGAAAGTGAGACATTTTGAAATGTCATGCCAAATATTGGCTCATTTTGGATTTCATGAGAGTTACACACTCCAGAAAAGTTGTGCATGTAAAGAAAAATGTACATGTAAAGAACAGCTGGAGGACCAATTTGCAACTTATTAGGTCAATTGGCAACATGATTGGGTATAAAAAGAGCCTCTCAGAGTGGCAGTGTCTCTCAGAAGTCAAGATGGGCAGAGGATCACCAATTCCCCCAATGCTGCGGCAAAAAATAGTGGAGCAATATCAGAAAGGAGTTTCTCAGAGAAAAAGAGCGCAGGCGTTTTCTCTGGGCCAAGGCTCATTTAAAATGGACCGTGGCAAAGTGGAAAACTGTTCTGTGGTCAGACGAATCAAAATTTGAAGTTCTTTTGGAAAACTGGGACGCCATGTCATCCGGACTAAAGAGGACAAGGACAACCCAAGTTGTTTTCAGCGCTCAGTTCAGAAGCCTGCATCTCTGATGGTATGGGGTTGCATGAGTGCGTGTGGCATGGGCAGCTTACACATCTGGAAAGGCACCATCAATGCTGAAAGGTATATCCAAGTTCTAGAACAACATATGCTCCCATCCAGATGTCGTCTCTTTCAGGGAAGACCTTGCATTTTCCAACATGACAATGCCAGACCACATACTGCATCAATGACAACATCATGGCTGCGTAGAAGAAGGATCCGGGTACTGAAATGGCCAGCCTGCAGTCCAAATCTTTCACCCATAGAAAACATTTGGCGCATCATAAAGAGGAAGATGCGACAAAGAAGACCTAAGACAGTTGAGCAACTAGAAGCCTGTATTAGACAAGAATGGGACAACATTCCTATTCCTAAACTTGAGCAACTTGTCTCCTCAGTGCCCAGACGTTTGCAGACTGTTATATAAAGAAGAGGGGATGCCACACAGTGGTAAACATGGCCTTGTCCCAACTTTTTTGAGATGTGTTGATGCCATGAAATTTAAAATCAACTAATTTTTCCCTTAAAATGATACATTTTCTCAGTTTAAACATTTGATATGTCATCTATGTTGTATTCTGAATAAAATATGGAAATTTGAAACTTCCACATCATTGCATTCTGTTTTTATTCACAATTTGTACAGTGTCCCAACTTTTTTGGAATCGGGTTTGTATATTTACCCAGCCCTTGGGTTAAACAGTGTTTTTAGAGTGTAACATTAAAATGTACCAAAAAAAAAAGTTATGTTTTTTTGCTAACATTTTGAGAACATTATAAAAGACCAGACAACTTTGAATAAACGTTCTATTACGGTTACTGGAAGAACATTTGTTCATAACTTTGAGAGAACCTTGACAGAATGTTCTGAGAACATTAGTTACACGTGCTAAAAGGTGGATCAAGCAGGTCATCTGAGGATAAATGTAAAAAATTGCGTGAGACAGTCATATAGTGAATAACAGGTTCATCCAAAGAGTGAAAATCCCTGATTGACTCATGCCAACTGACATAATCATCATCATCTTCATCTTCATCAATGATTATTGATCAGGTGGGTGAAATATATACTATATACAGACATTATAAAGAGGAAATTAACCAGTGTTGTGTGTCACAACTTAATGAAGCACAAAATGAATACATACACACAAAAATACAAACATACAATCCTTAATCTAAGATGTTTCTTGTGATTGATAACACATAAGTCATCTTCATCACCTGAAACTATGCTGAATGTTACTGCTGTCATCATATGCACAACTTATTGATTATTTTTTGTGGTTTGTGAAGAAATATCAACAGAACTCAGTCTTAGAAAATCCCTAATCACAGTTTTACTAATAATAAAACAAGGGGCAACTTCCCACTAACACTTTTGATTTCCTAGATATGGGTTTATAATAGTGAACTATTGATTTTAATTCACACTAAAGACTGTTTCATTTGCATAGATTGCATAGATTCCCCTTCTAAATTTCCGTTGGGGATTTTGTATGAGTCACATTCTGATGTATATAAACCTCTGAGAGAGAGAGAAAGAAGAGACAGAGAGAGAAAGTGGATGAGAAGAGTCTCTCGTCGTTTGAAGTGAATGGAATATCTCAAAGACACGTGCAAAAAGGCTCAGGACTAAAACCAGCCACACGTCGAGAGAGTAAACCAGAGGATCGGCAGATCTAACGGAGGAATATATCAACACGACGAGGACGGAAGTCAAACAGGTAAATGTGTTTCAGAGCTCTGAAGAAAAACCACATGCTGCTGCGGCTTCAACGTTTCCTTCCTCTGTTCAGGGTTTGTGACTTTAAAAATTTAACCGGCATGAGCCAGTGATGTTTAAGACCAACGGATCCAGATAAACGTTAAAAACGAAGGGAATAAGAGCAAAAAGACGGATGTAAATGTGACTCAGAGTTACCATTAGCACTTAAAGGTCACAGATCACCTCCTTTCTGAAGTGGATGTGTGGGCAATGGAGAAGAAGATGTAAACCACACTATTTAAATAGAGTTCTTCCCTCATTGCATTAGATAAAATGAGATAGTTGCCATTTATTGTGTGCCATAATATCTGATGCATCATTTGCAAGTTGATGTGGCAGACAGTATTTTCAAGTGTTTATATAGTATAAATGTGATTTATGGTCAATCTGATTGTTCTTTTTCCTCTCAACAGGTTCTGGTCCGGATCTCGACGCCGTGTTTCCGTGTCCCAGCTCGGGATTAATGCTAATCGTGATAGGGGTTTTGTGCTTCTGAACACCTATGCTGTTAGCATTAGTCCTGCGCTGGCGACCAAACCTCCAAACCCAGCACTCGGAGGATCATAAAGCACGGCACTGCGTTGTGTTGATGCGGTCTGTGAGTTGGTTGCACATTCACGCTTCAGCAGAAGCGACTCCATTAGGAAATAGTCACAAATAGCTTAAAAGTTAAAGTCACCTGTTCGCTGTATAGTCAAATCGTTCTTGCAGTTTCTGTACGAATTGAAAGCAAATAAAAGGAACCTGGCAACCATTTGTCCTTTGCATTAACTTTCGTTTCCTTTGTTGGATGGGCTGAATGTGAGTTTTTATGCATATGAATGAATGAAGTTTTCTTTTTGTGAATGAACAGATCTACTACTATTGTAGTGTTACATGCTCTAATATGCTCTTTGAATGTTTTGCTAACATTACCATTAAGTTATGAAAATGTTTTTAGTTTTTCTCAATCGATTTGACACATTTCTCCAATGTAATGTACCTGCTCTCAAAACCGATAACACAGTGATCTAAACACACTCTGACCTTAGCCAAACAGTTCAACTTTACTGCAAAATAAAACACTGCATTTTTTTTCCGATAATGCATTTATTACAACATTGTCATTACAATTGTCTGTTGATTTTAGAACACTTTCAGCTGTGGATGTATGAATAAACTAATGAAAATACACATTTATAGTAATGTTTTACCAACAGGTTTTGGTATTTGAGAGATATCTACAATCCTTTTGTCTCTGTCACAATGATCTATTGGGTCCTCTGGATGTTGCATTACAGTATCAGGTTTAACATTATTACCCTGTCAGTTTTTCAATTATCTCAACAACTTTAAAGCTACAGATATTAATAAAATTTGTTTATATGTATATTCAAACATAACATCATGCCACAGTATTTTATCTTGAATTTCTTATAAAATCTGAATCCAAAATCCCCCATACCCTCAGATAGGGCTCCTCGGGTCCAGGATTAAGAAGCACTGAATTAGGGTAATTCTGATTTCATTTGAAATCCACTCCTGCTGTCCACTTTCACTATGTCCATGTCTTCTTACAGTTTCTCTTTCTCTTGCTCTTTCCACTACACCATACTCAGCTCTTCTCCCATCCTCCTTTTTTACTCCCTCCTCTCTCCTCATATATGATCTCATTCTATCCGTGCCACTCTTCCTTTCCTTCTCATTACACACCTTCCTCTACCCACACCACCACCTTTACACGCACACCTCTTTATTTTCCCATTCCCTTGCATATTTTCTTGCTCTATTTATACTTTCCCTTATTTTCCCTATTACATAATGCAATTGTGATTAATGCGTAAACTGAATTTCCTGTGTTGTGTGTATTATTAATCAAGCAGATATCAGTTTGGGGCTAATTGAAAACACACCATGTGCATTTGGTAATATGACAAATTCCAGAGTTTTGTTTGTTGCGTTTGGACAAATGGTATGTTTGTGAATTGTGTAAAGCCAATAAAAGAAGCTGTGATCGTTTTTTCCTGATTTATTAAAGTTTTGGTTGGATGTTTGAACTATTATGAAAACATCTGAGAATTGTGTGCGTAGTGTTTTGAGAAAATTATTCACATGATTTGCAATTTGTGTGAAATGAATGAAGACATGCAAACTGTTTAGGACAATTACAAAGTGTTCAGGTGTGTTTTGAGAATGTTTCAAATCGATTGAGGAAAAACTGAAAACGTTCCACACATCCAGTTTTTTTAATTTACTAAGAACGTTTTTTTCTTGGTTTATGTGAATGTTAAAGGAACATTCCACTGTATAATTTTGAAAATGTTATGAAAACGTTATTTCTGAATGTTTTCTTTTATGTTCCAAATGTCCAAATTTTTTATGTATTAAGAATATTTTTTCTTGGTTTATGTGAACATTAGAGGAACATTCTATCATTTTGAAATGTTATTTCTGAATGTTTTCTGAACGTTCAAAGCATCCAGTTTTTTTTTTTTAAAATTAAGAACATTTTTTCTTGGTTATATGTAAAAATTCCCCCGGGAACATTGCTTCTACTCTTCCATCCATTCTCCACACCACTTTTCATCTCTAGGATTGCACTGTTGCTGGAGTCTACCCCACCATCTCGGTCCACAAGTGGAGGAAACACCTTGGACAGATGGCCAGTCCATCACAGGGCTCACACACTGACAATTTAGTATCGTCAGTAACCCTTTGTTTCATGTCTTTGAGCTGTGGTGGAAACTGAAGAACCTGGAGGAAAGATATTATGATAAACATTATAACATCATGATTTTCTTGTAAAGCTGCTTTAACTCATATGGTCTTGGGGGTCTTTTTGACCCGCAAATGATGTTTGCTCAAATTAAAATATTCTAAATAAAAAATATAAAATAAAAATATTGTCTTTGTCCAAATGGCATGAGACTTTGTACGGTGGTTAACACTTTTAAGATCTACAAATAAATAAAAAAATTGGTGTGATATGTGGTTTTTATGTTAGTGTAAAAAAAAAAAAAGTTCTCTGGAGACCCCAGGCAACAAAATGTAATTTTGTAACAATATAATATATTTTTTAAAAACAAATGTAATTTTTCTCTGTTTATTAATGTTTTTATTCCACATTTGTGCAGTTTTTGGAGGATTCGTGATATCTTTTAAATTTATATAAATAAATAATTAAAAAAAAAATTAAATAGGTTTTTATGCAAAAGCAGCTTTTTATGTAAAATTCACTTTATAAAAGGCCCAGATTTCTAACTTTAATTCATGGGGATAACATGGATAATTTGACATGGTTTGGTGTAAGATTTTTGCCCATCTTTTGGAAAATGCCGTTATAAAAGTAAAAAATATATAATTTTTACCAGAATATGTGCTATTTGAATGACTGAAAGACATCTTTTCACAAGTTTTTTTCAGTTGGGTTCATATCTAAATATTATGAAATCACAATTATAACAATAAAAATTAATTTGTCAAAGTTTAGCATTTTTTGTACAAGACAAAATCATTTTTTCAATAATTTTATAATAAAAATAATAAAATAAATACTTTTTATTTTTGTGTGTGCACATGTGTGTGTGTGTGTGTGTGTGAGCATGTCCATTTTGTATTGTATAAACAGAGTAAAATTACATTGTTTTTTTTGTGGCTTGGGGTCTCCAGAGACCCCGAAGACCATGAGTGTAGTCCCCAAACGAAGACCGCAAAGGGTTTAACAATGTGTATTGTGAAAAGCACTAGGCTATATATATATATAAAAGACTAATAACACTGCAAATATTCTGCAAATATTAATAACATCATAAAGACATTCCGAGAATGTTGTTCTAAGAACGTTTTCTCTGAACATTATGAAAACATTCATCAAGTACAAATAATGTCATAAGGACGTCTGTTAGCTGTTACCATACATCCTCCTGAACGTCACATCTTCATCAGAACAAAAGTCATATGTGCATTTAGATGATATCTCAGCCGTTGTCAAACCTCAATATCAGTTGCGGTTGGATTTCGTCAAGCCATGCCCTAAACGACTGGCAGTTTAGTAGTTAATGGGCTGTTCTTGTAACCTGAAAACTGTGGTTTCTGATTCACGACAGAGTGATTCATGAAATGATTCAGTAAGACCCCTGTACGAGAACGTTAATGAACGCTAAACTCATGGGAAAGTCCCCAATGCATAAAAAAGCAAATGGCAAACCCTTGTAAACATTTACCACAATGACTATAGCAACACTTAACAAGCCCTCATTTGACAGCGAGTAATACATTTTTACAGCATGGTTAAAGTTAGTAAAAATCGAATCGTTGATCTAATGAGTAAAGTAGACCTTACTTTACTCATTAAACTAAGATCAACGATTCGATTTTTTGTGATTAACATTTTTGAATGTTGAAGCTGCTACTATCAATTTTCACTCAGAAATTGCTTGTAAATTTAACAAATAATTACAAAGAAACAGCAAGGAACACATTGAAGCAGAAAGACTGAAATGGTATTTTCTTCTAAAATGTACACTTATTTACAGCTTCGCAAAATCATTTTTCATTCAAAATCATTCAAGGTTTTGAGTTTACATCATGAAATACGCAATCATTGAGGTCCTTACCCTACTAACAAAAGAACTTTTGCAAACGTTCCCAATACGTTATTAAAACATTATTGAATGTTCTCTGAAACGTCCAGTTTTAAAAATGTTTTTTCTTGGTTAAGGGAACATTCCATTTTATTATTCTGCAAACATTAATGGAACATTACTTTTGAATGTTCTCTGAACGTTCTGAAACAACATTTAAAAAACGTTACATGAACATCTAACTGAAACAATTCAGAAATCTACATTCCATGAACGATTTTTGTGCTAAAGTTTTGAGAACATCATTAAACATCAGATAACTTTGAACGGACGTTCTATAAACGTTACTGGAAGAGCTTTGAGAGAACCGCAGGAAATGTAGAAACTTTGTTGCAATATATATTACAATATAAATAGCCCTTAAGTTTAATTGAATTTGTTATATTTTGCCTTTATATTTTCGATATTTATTATTTGTAAGTATTTATATTATTTTTATTTATTTATTTTTAAATATATATTTATATATTTTCTCTTTCAGTGTATGCTGCTTAGATTTATTGTGTTTGTGTTTAACAATGATAATGTCTGTTTAATAATAACTTAAGTTGCTTTTGGCAAATTCATAAATTACTCGTAGGAAAACCCTGAGGGAGTTTTATGACAAAAAAAACTGTCTAGATTTAAAATTACAGTTCTATAAATAGGTTTTAATGTTAGTCAGAAGGCAAAAACTACATAAAGCTGTAATTATTTCCGAAACAAACTAATGGTTGTAGTTTTTGTCCTGAAGGCTGGTATAAAAAATACTTGACCAGCTTATTATTGATATCCTAGAAAGCCCCTTTAAAGTTCTTTGACACTCAAGAGTGTATAACTGACCTGCTCTTCTAACAGTTATAATAATAAATACTTAATATTAAATTGCAAATTATAATTAAACACGACTTTCACTATTTTAAAGCTTGTTGAAATCAGTCACCCAAAGCGGAACCTTAAACGCCGTTCCTTCGCCTCGCACGGAATGTTATTATCGCTGCAGTGCTCCAGCCGGAAACCGCACAAGCATGTCTCTGATTTCAGCCAGTTAGCAGCATTATTGAATACTTTTTCTCTATAGTTTATATTTATCAGTTTATATCGCGGAGGAAATCTCTGTGTGACCGCTCATGGCGGCTCGGACAGTCTGTCAGATGCTCCAGCGCCGTAAGTCGATCATGATGAAACACAAATGATCAAACTGACCTTCACATACTGATGATGTCTGTCAAATTAAACTACAACTATCAAATGTCATCTTCTCATTTAACCAACAACAAGTTACAGATTTTACTGTAGATGATCTACACTAACAATAAAGTATCGTGATAATATCTAATTTTTTTGACTGTATTATGGTATTAATTATAATATATAATATTGTGATATTGTAATATTTATGTATATATGTATTTGTATATATGTATGTATATATATTAGTGTGTGTACATATATATATATATATATATATATATATATATATATATAAATATAATTTATTATAATGCTTTATTACATCACTTACAGTAGTATATATTTTATTTGTGTTGCAGGTCTGGCGTCGAGCGCAGCGGCTGCGCGTCTGTCGTCTGCAGAACTGCGCAGTCATCGCAGCGCTCTGTTCTCTAAAGAGCAGGCGCGTCAGAGAGCTCTGTTTCCGCGCACAGAGAAGATCGAGGTGACCCTACGGGGGCCCGGCCTACAGGGGACCCTGCTGGTCATGAACCGAGGCGTGTCGACGCCGCACAGCTGCACGCGCCGTGAGTCAATCGCCATTCTTCACTGTGTATATGAATGATGTCCAGTCTTTTCAGTAGATTCAAGTATCCTGACAAAAACGTGTTTTCAATTTCTAATATTTCTCATCTCTGTCAGATCTGACGGAGTGGCATGTGATGAGTTCTGCTCTGGCTCTGGTGGACGGGCAGCCGTGGCACATGCACCGACCTTTGACCCGCTCCTGTGACCTCACCCTCCTCACCTTTAAAGATGAAGACCCTCAGATAGTCAATCAGGTCAGTGTTTGTTTTTTTATTGTTATTGTGATGTATATTAGAGTAAAATGCTTTGCAAACAAGAACAAATGTAGGACGGGGCTTGATTTTGTCTGTGGGGAATTGATTGGATGGTTGTGGTTTGCTATTGGTGGATCTCATGTGAGTGACAGGTTGCCACGCCCTCATCATCAGAGAGGAGCTGCTGCAAGAGGGAGGAGAAGATATTCAGATTCAACATGAATTTAAAACAATAATGATGTGTAAAATAGAGCTGCACGATTCTGGAGAAAATGAGAATCATGGTTTTTTTTTGTTTTTTTTTCAAATACAGATCACGATTCTCAAACAACTACACAAATTAACATTTAATTTACTAGAAGTTCTGACAAAATATTAATTTCTGTAAAAAATGTTTACCCTTCATTTAGGGGTCACACTTGGCTCCGTCATGATAAAATTGACCGAAGCCTTGAAATTTAACTTTTTTGTTTTTTCAGGAAAACCAATGTAATATATATTTGTTCAATAATATTTTTTTGATTATTATTTAAAATTTTGAGGGTATTTTATGATACTATGCAATATTTATACAATTTTTATTAGCTATTTTTCCCCAATTTTTTTTAAATATATTTTTAAATTATTTTTTTAATTAAAGCAGTATTCCATGTTAAAATAGAGAGAAGGCATTTCAAATCTAATTTGTTGAAGGTAGATTAGTGCCATCTGGTGGGAATAAAAAAAACAATAAAAAATTGTAATGCCTTGGTGTGACCACTAGATGCCTGTATAGTTCTATATAAAGTGGCTTATAAATTATCTAGTGGTTTTTAGACACAAATACTTATTTTTATTATAGGATTAGTTCACTTTGAAATAAAAATTAGCCCAAGCTTTACTCACTCTCAAGCCATCCTAGGTGTATATGACTTTCTTGTTTCTGACGAAGATAATTGGAGAAATATTAATAAATATCCTGACGCATTCGAGCTTTATAATGGCAGTGAATGGGTTTAATGAGTATGACTTGAACAAAGTGCTTCCATACACATCCATCCATCATAAATATGTGCTCCACATGGCTCCGGGGGGTTAATAAAGGCCTTCTGAAGCGAAACGATGCATTTGTGTAAAAAATGAAGTTATGAAGTTGAATATTGAGCTTCCGCCAGACCACCTTCCATTTTCAGCGTACACAGAAAGTGTAAATCTCTTGCAGTTAACAACGCTTACGCTACGTCACGCGCCTTCCCTTATTAAACTTACGGAAAAAGTGTAATTGACGCGACTCCAGTTTACACTTTCTTTGTAACTTGTATACGGATTAAGGGTAAGTAAAGCTTGGGGTAATTTTCATTTCAAAGTGAACTAATCCTTTAGTTTGTGAAATTTTTGAATTATACTAAGACATTCTCAAAGACTAATTTTTGTCAAGGTTTAAATTTGATTTAGTTGGAAATGTCAGTTTTTGCATTAATTTTACTACAGTCAAACACAGAGGAGGACGTTTTGTTACTCATAACATCAAAAATCTATAAAAATGTAACAAAAATGAACAGGTATGTTTTATCACAGCTTAATAAATCTGGGTCTGATCTGATTTCAACCTCTGATTTTGGCTTAATTGTTACAGGCACACCAGTTCATTTGTTTGTATAATAGTGTGTAAGTGAGTGTGTGTTTGAGTGGGTGTGTCTGTTTTGCACTCTTGATATTTTAGAGTCACCCCTTCATTGCTGTGCACTTTTTTTCCTGTGCAGTTGCTGATTTGTAGTTTGTGCCACCAAAAATTCTCTGAGTTTTCGTATTTTTTTGTATTTCCCGTTCATTTATATATATATTTAAATATTTATATATATTTAAAATATATAATATTTTAATATATATATATATATATATATATATATATATATATATATATATTTAAAATAAATAATGCAACAAAAGTCACCAAATGTCATCCCATTCCGATGAAGCAAAATTTCAAAACATAAAATTTTTCGGCCCAAAGAGGACCAGAGGGTTAATTAATTTGAAAGAATTATTTCATGGTTTTGAATGAATTCAATGACTCATTAATAAATACTTATTTCATTACTGGATGAATCAGTGTTTTTGAGTGAATCTTTTGAATGAATGATTCAATGATGATACATTTTTTTTTCACTTGTCACCACTTTGTGGTGTAACACTGTAATTGAATTTAAACAGCCAATTTTTGAAGTGCCAAGTGATTAGTTCGGTATTGATTTATTTCCATTGTAAAATCATTAGTTATTAATTTAGTTAATTTATCTATACGTTCCAGGTTAAAGAGATGTTTTTTTTAGTCTAGATTTAAAGGTGCCCTAGAACGTTTTTTTAAAAGATGTAATGTAAGTCTAAGGTGTCCCCTGAATGTGTCTGTAAAGTTTCAGCTCAAAATACCCCATAGATTTTTTTTAATTCATTTTTTTAACTGCCTATTTTGGGGCATCATTATAAATGAGCCGATTCAGGGCTACTGGCCCTTTAATTGCTTGTGCACTCCGCCCATGGAGCTCGCGCTTGCCTTGAACAGCATAAAAAAAGTTTAAACAGCTAATATAACCCTCAAAATGGATCTTTACAAAGTGTTCGTCATGCAGCATGTCTAATTGTGTAAGTACAGTGTTTATTTGAATGTTTACATTTGATTCTGAATGAGTTTGATAGTGCTCTGTGGCTAACGGCTAATGCTACACTGTTGGAGAGATTTATAAAGAATGAAGTTGTGTTTATGAATTATACAGACTGCAAGTGTTTAAAAATGAAAATAGCGACGACTCTCTTGTCTCCGTGAATACAGTAAGAAACGATGGTAACTTTAACCACATTTAACAGTACATTAACAACATGCTAACGAAACATTTAGAAAGACAATTTACAAATATCACTAAAAATATCATGTAATCATGGATCATGTCAGTTATTATTGCTCCATCTGCCATTTTTCGCTGTTGTTCTTGCTTGCTTACCTAGTCTGATGATTCAGCTGTGCACAGATCCAGACGTTAATACTGGCTGCCCTTGTCTAATGCCTTGAACATGGGCTGGCATATGCAAATATTGGGGGCGTACATATTAATGATCCTGACTGTTACGTAACAGTCGGTGTTATGTTGAGATTCGCCTGTTCTTCGGAGGTCTTTTAAACAAATGAGATTTATATAAGAAGGAGGAAACAATGGAGTTTGAGACTCACTGTATGTCTTTTCCATGTACTGAACTCTTGTTATTTGACTATGCTGAGGTAAATTCAATTTTTGAATCAAGGGCACCTTTAAACTGACAGAGTGTGTCTGCTTCCCGAACAATGCTGTTCCAGAGTTTGGGTGCCAAATAGGAGAAGGATCTACCGCCTGTGGTTGATTTTGATATTCTAGGTATTATCAGCTGGCCTGAATTCTGAGATCGCAATAAACGGGAAGGACTATAATGCGTTAAGAGCTCGCTCTTGTATTGGGGAGCTAAACCATTTAGTGCTTTGTAAGTAATTAACAAGATTTTAAAATCTATACGATGTTTAACAGGAAGTCAATGCAGTGATGACAGAACTGGACTAATATGGTCATACTTCCTGGTTCTAGTAAGTTTTGGACCAGCTGGAGTTTGTTTGTTAAGCGTGCAGGGCAACCACCCAGTAATCTAGCCTTGAGGTCATGAAGCGTGCAGGGCACTTCTGTGATGATTTGAATATTTGTAAGACAGAAATAACTACTGTGTGGTTCAAAACTGCTCTCTCTGGTTCAGCGTCAGTAAAAAGAAAACATGTGAACAACAGACATTATTTAAACATTGCATTCCGGTGAAAATCCCACCAGCAAAATAATTTTTATAGAACAGGAGCATGGCAAAGGTGACGTGATTCATTACATCATTTTTCTACAATGTGATTGGTTCTTCATCTTCCTTCTGTTACTGGGTAAAAGCAAATCTGGATTTCTTGATTACTTCTTTGTTACTCAAACATTTACTCACTAGTTTCATTTCCCCTTTTGTTGGAAGTGAGTTCAACAAAAGTTGCCCATGAACTTCCCGGTGAACTTTGGCCAAAGTGTTGGGGACATTTATGTTTCTAATGCGTATAAATGTAATTCCTGTGAGAAAAAGAAATATTAGTTATGATTAATAAAAAATTCCATCACAAAGCATACTTGGCAATAAAGCTCTTTCTGATTCTGATTCTAAAGAGACCTTGTAAAGTGTCGCCATTTTCACGAGTGTTTTAGATGCTTTAGAATGTGTTTGTGTTGATGTTTCTAAATCAGTCTTAATAATTAACGTGTCATTTATCACTGAGGCATAATGAACTGATGTGTGTGTGTGTGTGTCAGGCATACTGGCGCTCCTGTGCGGCTCTTCTGGGTCATGTGCTCGACGGAGCGTTTAAGGACGAGTTCAGCGTCGAGCTGCTGAAGATTCCAGAAGTACCAGGTAGATCTGATCCTGTGCTGTTGAAAATCCTTTACCTAATTTAGTGTTTAAATCGTTTGGAAATCTCTCATTATGCTACATGATCACCAAATATTGGATTCAGTCTTTTTTGTCAATTAGCACAGTTTTTATTTTTAATTGATCTGATTGAGCTTGTTTCCACTATGGATTAAAACAATTTAAAAGATAATTGCCACTTTTTTTCCTCACAATACTGAGTTTTTTCCTAACAATTGCGACTTTATATAATGCAATTGTGAGGAAAAATCTCAGAATTGTGAGACATTTTTTTTTAAACTTTTTATTCAATGCGATAATATTAACATTAAATAATGCTTCAGTTCTAAAGTCACGGTTTGGTATGTTTTCGGTACAGCAGGGGGAAAAAACAGCCATTTTTTTTAATATTATTATTAAACAGTAATTTTACCAACTATATGTAGAATTCAGAACCCTGTGTTATTAGCGACACCGGTGGCCGTTAAGTGCACTGCAGGCAGTAACTAACTGCTTGCACTCGCGCGCACGTAAAATACAAGAGACTGAACGTGATATACTCAGCAAAGTTATTTTCCGTTTTGTCGTTCTGTACGTTACCGTTACACCCCTAGTTATCACACGTGTGTCATATTCAGACGATGTTAACCCTTCACCTGTTGTGTTTGCAGTGACCGCCGGCGCGTTCTGTTGTGATCTGGTTCTGGACTCTCGTTTAGACTCCTGGACGCCCACAGAGGTATCTTAATATCTGACATCAGCTGCTATTAACGTGAAAATGTCAAAATGTGTCTGTTTAGTGTATGAAATGAACTTCAGATGATGTTCAACACAGTTTTGTGCATGCAACTTTTAATCAGATGCTTATTTTCATACATTTACATTCATGCATTTGGCAGATGCTTTTATTCAAAGTGAACTGCATTGCATTCAAGGTGCAGATTTACATTTACTTGCCTTTAAACTCTGGTTTTAGTGCTGTGGGTTGATTGACAGGTGAGTAAAGTCATGTGATCTCATGCATTTTTGTCTTCTGGGAAAGTGTTCAGATGATTAAGTGTTCAGCGATAATATATGCATAAGATATGCCTAATATTTTATGCCAAATTATTGGCTGTTTTATTCATTTTGATGCCATTTTTGCTTCAAGCCACCATTAATTTCCCAGTTTGCACTTGCTGAACTCTTGAGGTGTTAATTCAAGCTCCCGGTCGTGTCGGTATGAATGCATCTGTGGTGACGTTCGGTTCACTCTGAGGATCCGTTTCAGGAGAGTCTGCGCAGTTTCACCCGTGATGCGCTGCAGCTCGTCCAGAAAGATCTGCCGTGGGAACCGCTGGATGTTTCGCCGTCGGTGGCGCTGGAGATCTTCTCTCACAGCAGGTACAGATTATGAAAGAAAGATTATGAAAGCATGTATTTCATACATCACTGATGAATATTGAAGTGGATGAAAACACTCTTCATGTGACTGTCACTGTGCAGGTGTAAACAGGAGGAAGTTGAAGAGAGAGCAGCTCAAAGTCAGAATGGGACGGTGTCGTTATACAGGTGAACACACACACACACACACACACACACACACACACAACATCAGAAGGTACAGTAAAATTTATTTCTATTCTAGAATTCTAAAGTTCATCTTGAAATGAATTAAGTAACGGATATCTTTTGGAAGTTGTATTTTCAAACTCAGACAAGTTTGGTGTGTTTATTGTGTCTAAGCACATTTGTGTGTGTGTTCCCCAGGTGTGGTGATCATGTGACGCTGAGCGGAGGCCCTCTAGTGTCCCGCACGGGTCTGTGCTCGCAGTATGAGGTCACGTGCATCCATACGGTGGGAGAGAGCACATGGGGCGTCCGGCGCAGGGCTCAGGGTCTCTCGCTGCCAATGAATCTGACCGTACGTACATCTGTTAACATAATTACTGTTAATTATTCTTACTCTCACTCTCACATTCACACACACTCAGTCTCGCAGTATTACTATGAATTATGCCCATATAATGTTAATGCAGAACAGTGAAAAGCAGTTCAATCTTTATGTTTGTGATTTTCGGAGTCTAGTATATTGTGCACATTTGAGTTTGTTTACACATGCACACATCTTCATTGTTTTACATGTCTTTTTAGGCGAATCACACAGTGTGGAGGAAGCTGCGGAAAAGAGCAGAAAGACTAGTAAGAAATCTTTAATGTTCAGCCATGAGCAGGGCTCAACGCTAAGGATGTTTTCGACTGTCTCGGGTCAGGCCAGTGGTTCAAATTTTTACTTGCCCCGCCAAAATTTTCTCTGGCCCCACAACAAAAAAATTAACAAATGTAAAAGACAAGAAAATGGGCCTATAAAATAAAGCATAGTTGTCTTTGTTACATTTAACCTCAATAAATAGGGTTATGACACCAAAAGGTACTAGATTAATTTATATTTTAAATATTGTTAGACAAATAAACAGTAAGTAATAAAATACTAACAAATAATCAAATTACGAGTAATAGCACAAATAAATACAACAGAACAAACATATAAATGAAATAAATGGTTTTTCATGAAGGTTTAAACAGGAGATTTTCAGGTACAGAAATTGTAATCTAATGTATAACTATATATATTAAACATTATTAAAGTTCATCAGTCAAGAGCAGTGTGTAATGTTAGCTTTAGCCACGGAGCACTATCAAACTCATTCAGAATCAAATGTAAACATCCAAATAAATACTATACTCACATGATCTGATATGCTGCATGACGAACACTTTGTAAAGATCCATTTTGAGGGTTATATTAGCTGTGTGAACTTTGTTTATGCTGTTTAAGGCAAGCGCGAGCTCCAGGGGCGGAGAGTGCGAAGATTTAAAGGGGCCGCAGCCTGAATCGGCGCATATTTAATGATGCCCCAAAATAGGCAGTTAAAAAAATTAATTAAAAAAATCTATGGGGTATTTTGAGCTGAAACTTCACAGACACATTCAGGGGACACCTTAAGGCCTGTACACACCGGGACGAATATTGCACGCGTTTATCGCCAGCGTTTTTCGAGACGTTTTTTTTGCGTTCACACCCAAGCGATATTCACTGGCGATGCGCAGAGTGAACGTGCAAATTCACTCCCTGACAGTATGTGGCGCTTGTGCTTAACGGTAGTGCAAATAAACATATTTATGATATTAATAAAGTTAAAGAAGATAAAAATGCAGATATTAAATGGCATATATGAGAGATGGTAGTCAGAAACAGTAGTGCAAATAAACATTTATGAAATAGACATTCTCAACTATATTTCTTGAATGTAAAAGAGAAAAAACAGCAAAAATACAGATATAATACACATCTATTGGTGTGGCCAAGAATTGGCAGAGCACCCATAGTATGCATCTCAATCAGCTCCCTAGTTCACTAGTCAGGGCACTGATCAGGGAGTCGGCCACATGTACGAGCTGCAGCTGTCTTGTGGTCTTTTTGGGAAGACCAGTGAGGAGCCCATTACAATAATCCACCCTGCTGGTGATGAAAGCATGAACAAGTTTCTCTAAGTCTTGACTGGAGACAAAGCATCTAATTCTTGCAATATTTTTGAGATGATAATATGCTGATTTAGTTATTGTCTTTACATGGCTACTGAAACTCAGGTCTGACTCCAAAATCACACCAAGATTCCTGACTTGATTTTCAGTTGTTTGACCCCTAGAGTGAAGATACATGTTCACTTTGAGAACTTCATCTTTGTTTCCAAACGCAATGACTTCAGTTTTGTCTTTGTTTAACTGAAGGAAGTTTAGGCACATCCAATTTTTAATTTCATCAATGCATTGGCACAGGGAGTCAATGGGGCTGTAGTCGTTAGGTGAGAGGGCTAGGTAAATCTTGGTGTCATCTGCATAGCTGTAATATGCAATTTGGTTCTTTCTCATTATTTGGCTCAGTGGCAGCATATATAGGTTGAACAGGAAGGGGTGCAAGAATTGAACCTTGAGGGACTCCGCATGTCATGGATGTCCACTCAGACTTATGGTCACCGATACTCACATAATAACCTCTCCCTTCTAAGTATGACCTGAACCATTTAAGGACCATCCCAGAAAGCCCAACCCAGTTTTCCAACCTGTCAAGAAGAATGTTGTGATCGACAGTGTCAAACGCAGCACTGAGTCGAGTAGAACCAGCACTGATAATTTACCTGAATCTGTGTTTAGGCGAATATCATTTATTATCTTTATGAGTGCTGTCTCTGTGCTGTGATGCGGTCGGAAACCAGATTGAAAGTTGTCAAAGTATCCATTCAAGCTTAAGAACTCATTCAGCTGATTGAAAACAACTTTTTCAATGATCTTGCCTATGAAAGGAAGATTTGAGATTGGCCTGTAGTTGCTCAATATGGTGTTATCCAGATTGCTCTTTTTCAGGAGGGGCTTGACAACTGCAGTTTTCAGGGATTTTGGAAAAGTCCCAGAGAGAAGTGAGGCATTTACCACTTCTAGGAGATCTGCTTCTAAACAGTTAAACACACTTTTGAAAAAAGATGTGGGAAGTGTGTCAAGGGCGCAGGTTGATGTTTTAAGGTGCTGTACTGTTTCTTCCAAATGTTACCATCAATTGCTTCGAAAACAGACATAGTTTAGGGGTCTTCCTCATCTACTTACTTTCTCTTCATCGTCTTGTGTGCTCAGCAAGACTGTTTTGTGCTTGAGCGCCACCAGGTCGTGTTTTACTGTAACTTCAGCAGCTCCAGGCACGTGAACAAAAGCACCAATCTCATTGGTCGGCCAGTTTTTATTGCGGCGCGTCAAACCAAAAAAACGAACCCGAGGTGTTTTTTAAAAAATTACGCTTTTACGCCTCGCGTTTTTCGCGGCGGTGTGCACACTCACATTGGCGCCCGTTGTTTAGTCACGAGGCGTTAAGCGTCGGCGAAAATCGCGTGCGATATTCGTCCCAGTGTGAACAGGCCTTTAGACCTATATTACATCTTTTGAAAACACGTTCTATGGCACCTTTAAAAAAAATGACACTTTAAATGTGAATTTAAACCCGCCAGTAGGTGGCAGTGAATCACTGTTAATGAGCGAGTCATTGAGATTCAACCGATTCATTCAAACGGCTGATTCATTCAGGAAGTGTTGCTCAGAGACGCAAAACAATGCTGTGGACTATTTTCGTTGGTGTCTTAAATGTAAGTCACTTGATATTAAGTTATTGTTCATTAAACTGTACGCTGAATAAAATCAATATCACATTTATAATCATGCTGATATTTGGAGAAAAACGGCACTCTTTGTGTATTAAATGATATAAATATGAAATATATACAGGGGCACTTTTGCCTCTTATCTTGAATTCTGATGCATTCTAAAGGCATTTTAATTAGATTAAATCATGCATTAATGCACATACTCTAAATATGCACGCGCACTAATCTAACCTATTAGACTACGTCACGTAGTGCATGCATGCTCTCAATGAGTGTGTTTTTGTTTGGTTTTTGTAAAGTGAGGGACATACTCAATAATGTCATATCGCTTTATCAACAATTACGATATAATAGACGATATATATCGCACACCCTACAGCACTGGCCCAATCAGACCGTTCCGTCTGCTGTCCCGAGCGTCGTTCACACTGGCCCCGGGCCATCGGGCAGGACCTTACTGTCGAGCCCTGATGTGTTTTCTGTATATCGATGAATCACAGTTCATATTCCAGCATCTTCACAATCATGTTTCCTCTCATTATTTACTTATATTTGATAAAATTCTCTTCTTGCAGGTGGAGATTCCCTCATCCTCAACAGTGACTCCTCCTCCCATAGCTGAAGCTCCGCCCATTGCCCACGCCCCCTCTTCAGTAATCCACACCTCCTCCCGCAGCGTTCAGTGTTTGTATTGTTGTTCAATAAATATGTGCTCAACTTTGTGTTCTTTTTTTGTGTTTTTTGAGCGTTTCGCATGACGAGAACATCAAGAATAATTCCAGCGATTAACAGTGATTCCTTCACAAAGTTGGTTGCTGGTAGATCAGTGTTAAGTCGCACTGCGCAGTCTAACATGCTGGAACATGAAGTTTGCATTGCTGGAAGTGTTTGCGTTCATGTTCTTCCATGGAATGGCCAGTTTGGCAATAAGTTGAATCATATTTGTGCAACAGCCAGAGCACTTCATCCATCTCTGCATCTGCTGCGTGTGTTTGTGTGTTTGGAGCTGATGTGTGTGAGAAAGTTTGACGTGTGTGTGTGTGTGTGTGTGTGTAAAATAAGAGGTCAGCACTTTGTCAGGGCGAAGACAAAGGCAGTGTTGTCAAAGTGAGTGTGACTGTCAGGATTGTTGCAGCTGCTGTGTCTGTCGCATGCAGACAGGTGCTGTGTGTGTGTGTGTGTGTGTGTGTGTGTTTAAATGCCAGAGGAGCTGACTGCTAGTTTAATCCATCACAATTTAAGGCGAGACACTACAGGCTAAACCAGTGTTTTCATGCACTGCTCAGTTTAAGGAAAACATCCAAAACACATTTAAGAGTTTATTTTATTGCACTTTTATGGTGAGTTTGAGTCAGAAATCTTCAGCTTTACACACACCAAACTTTATATTCTGACGGCTTGTTCATACATCATTCATTTTACTCATAAAAACATGATGAAAATATATATTTTTTCTGTCTGCTGACAGTATTTTCTGATTTATGGAGTGACATACTAAGAGCTAATTAACTTTTTATGAGTCAGTTTGGAGTTTCTGCCATAATTTCAGTGTCATAATTTCAACCTTTTATTCATATTTGAGGTTTTTAATGTCATAATTATGACTTTTTAAGTATTTTTCTGATTTGTGGAGTGCTTAAAAGAGAAATCCAAAAATCCCCTCTATAAAAACCTTTAATATGTCAACAAATCCAAACAAGAATTATGAATTTGGCTTTATCCAGTGTTCAGATTTATGTGGTGCAAATGCATGCAATTTAATTAGTGCATTTTTAAACAACATTTGAGGCAAAATTGTAATACAAAAAGCTAGAGATGCACCTGATACTCTTATACTTTCTTTTAAATGAATAATAATTTCGTTATAATTAATCATTAGTTTTTTATTATATTTTTACTTTTATCATTATATTTTGAAAGAAATGCAAATAAAAAATTATTCTCTCCATTTCAACTTCGTTTCATCAAACAGATTACTCTAATTAATAAACACACATTAACTAAATTCTGAAGATTAAATAAATATTTCTTAACTTTCTGAATGTTATTAATTCATATAATCAATATTAATAGTGAACATTACACTGGTTTCTTAGCATTTTCTTTACACAAAGCACAAATTCAGTGCATTTTCCGGCCATCTTTTGACTGACAGGATATATCGGCCCTGATTATCGGATGTTTTTAAACTATTATTTTCCAATATATCGGTGCACTTTCTGATAAACCAAATGGGGAAATCTGGTGATATCTGTAATGTCTCGCCTCAACTTGTTTCGAGGCAAAACTTCTCAGGGATCAGATGTTGAATGCATCACTTGTGTTGATTTGTGGCTCTCGTGTGTGATGGAGGATACGTGATACTCGACGGCCCTGGGGTGAAAGTGTGCTGACCAGCTGTTGTGTGTGTGTGTGTGTGTGACACACCCAGATCCCCTCACAAACACACACACACACACACACACACACTACTCTTGAATTCAGACCAATGGAGATGTTTGGATAGATGCTTCTGTGAGCGTCTCAACTTCGACAAATATGCGGCAATAAGAATGTTGTGAAATCCAGACGTTACAGCTGCGCTTCCCAAAGAAAACACTCAGGAAGACAAACAGCTTTCTCCTACTGGAGTGTGTTTTTGCCAATTTTTAATAGGAATTAACCAAAATAAATGATTATGCAATTTATACAAGGCCATGTGCATTTTTGTCTCTTGATCTTTTTAATATTCATGATGTCAGGATAAAGTTCTGTTGTTTGTGTTTCTGACTGCAGTAATCATCTCATTTCATGCCTAATCAGAGTCGCTCATTATCACTAATGTTAGTGCAAACCTCCTAAACAGTCTTTGCTTGTGACCGTTCATCCCAAACTATCCAAATGTCAACTGACAATTTAGCCATTTTATGCATCATCAATTTCATCACAGATTTATGTAGTTCACTCGAATATGGGCCATTCTGGTGCAAACTGCTGTTTCACAATCATAAAACACATTTAAAAAGCATTTATGTATTCAAGTTTTAGATGTTTACTAAGACCCTTCTATTATCTGTTGAATCCCACAATAATATTTAAAATATCAGTAAGATTAATATATATACAATCATCATTTTATTGGGTACTTTCAATTGGGAGGAGTCTGTCCAGGTTGGTTTCACGTGACGTCACAGCAGCAGCGCGAATGTGTCCGGAGGGCAGGGAGTGATGTTTCTATATAGGAATCCTATCAAAAACTCAATATTCGTATGTTTTGCGTTGTTTATGGTTGCTCAAATCGTTAAAATCGAGAACCCAGAAGGTGTTTTTTTATCGTTTACATATCTTATACCGTTTTTTATAACTTATTTAGTTTTTTTAACTTTAAATGTTGTCGCCTTTTATAGCGTTTTGCGTCTGCTGATACTGAAATGAATATGGATACCTGCTTACCTTTTGTTTTTGAATTGGTTAAATATTCACATTCTTCATGCTATCGTTTGCAGGGAGGAGAAGATATTTTATCCTATTGAATGATAATTTGGTGTTTTAACTTCATTTTTGTAGAATTCCGTTCATGTTGATCTGGTTACCATGAAAACAGTCACGCGCTGCTGCTTCAGCCGTCGTATTATAGAAAATGTCCAAATAAAATAAATGTTTAACAAGCTGACAGAAGTCGATGCATTTCTTTGTTGGAAGCGTGTAAATGTAACTAGTTTTAATGTTGTTTTTGTAAATATTCACTTTCCCATATGACCACGAAGGAGAATCGGAGGGTCACATTCAGGGACAGACACCGACACGCTGTATTTTTGTATTTATTTCAACAAATGACAACCGAAATCAAACCTATAGAAGCTCATCAACAGTTTTGAAGTGGCTGTTTGCAAGTTATAATCATTCACAAGCGAGTGAGTCATACTCACAACAATGTTAATTAAATATTACACAAAAACCAAATACAAAACTCAGCTAAGTACAGTATGTGTTTATTTTGAGTGAAAGATAGTGGGTTTATTTAGTGACATTATTACATTTGCTAGTCGTCTCACCTTCTCAACCAAGGCAAAAATTGTATTAGCAGTTTTTTTCCCCCGAACGTTATCGTGAGTTCCTATTACAGTTCTCGATTCAGCATAAATGACCAACAATGGCGACATTTTTCACAATCATGACAGAAAATTAAAATACTGCCCTTAACATCACTTGCAGAAAGGCAGCGCGATATAAACAAACCCAGACTAGAACTGAACACGGCGTTACGGCAGCTTAACATCCTCTATATCTACCTCCTCGATGGCAGTCAAGTCTTTCAATTCAGTGGAAATGTCGCTCCTCTTCATAACATAAGTATCACGTCCAACATATGTTGTGATTTTCTGTCTAAATCAGCACAGAACGGACTTTTCCCCATCTCTTCCATTCTAATTTTCACTGCTTGCCCTCCACCGGAATTTCGCGCGTCACGAGAACCACGTGACTGAAAACAACCTATTTCAACTTGTGAAAATGATATTGACATAATTTTTGCAAATTTGTCCATTGTTGTTTTTAAAGGTGCCCTCGAATGAAAAATTGAATTTATCTTGGCATAGTTAAATAACAAGAGTTCAGTACATGGAAATGACATACAGTGAGTCTCAAACTCCATTGTTTCCTCCTTCTTATGTAAATCTCATTTGTTTAAAAGACCTCCGAAAGAACAGGCGAATCTCAACATAACACCGACTGTTGACGTAACAGTCGGGATCATTAATATGTATGACCCCAATATTTGCATATGCCAGCCCATGTTCCCAACATTATCATTATGAAAGGCATTAGACAAGGGCAGAATGTCTGAATGTGCACAGCTGAATCAATCAAGACTAGGTAAACCAAGCAAGAACAACAGCGAAAAATGGCAGATGGAGCAATAATAACTGACATGATCCATGATAACATGATATTTTTAGTGATATTTGTAAATTGTCTTTCTAAATGTTTCGTTAGCATGTTGCTAATGTACTGTTAAACGTGGTTAAAGTTACCATCGTTTCTTACTGTATTCACGGAGACAAGAGCCGTCGCTATTTTCATTTATTAAACACTTGCAGTCTGTATAATTCATAAACACAATCTTCATTCTTTATAAATCTCTCCAACAGTGTAGCATTAGCCGTTAGCCACGGAGCACAGCCTCAAATTCATTCAGAATCAATGTAAACAATATAACAGTATACAATACTCACATAATCCTGACGTATGCATGACGAACACTTTGTAAAGATCCATTTTGAGGGTTATATTAGCTGTGTGGACTTTGTTTATGCTGTTTAAGGCAAGCACGAGCTCTGTGGGCGGAGTGCATGAGATTTAAAGGGGCCGCAACATAAATCAGCGCGTTTATAATGATGCCCCAAAATAGGCAGTTAAAAAAATTTTATAAAAAACAATCTATTTGGTATTTTGAGCTGAAACTTCACAGACACATTCAGGAGACACCTTAGACTTATATTACATCTTTTAAAAACATAATCTAGGGCACCTTTAATATATAATGTTTAAAATATATGTTAGATTTTTTTTATAAGTGAAGTTAAAAAATTATTTATTTTATATTTAAATCATGAAACTTTATGCAAAAAAAATGTCGCTACTGAAACAGTGTATGTTTTAGTTCATTGGCTGAGACTGATTTTAATCATTTATTTGGAGCAAATAAACTATATTTTAGTACAGTTATGCAAATGTTTTAGTATGCAAGTTAAAATTCTCTAATGTGATGTAGTCACTACTGAAACATAAAATAAAGTATATTGAATGATCAACTAAGATGTTATTATAGTGTTTGGTTCAAACTAATGAATCCTTCAGTTTGAAATCAGTTATGATAAACTTTATGCCTTTTATAAAGAAAGATTGGATTCAAAATGCAACAAATCTCATAAATGACACTTGAAATGTTGTTAAAATTGTTATTGATTTACCTGTGAAAACATTTTTTAAAAAATAGCAAAAAATATATGTAAACAAAATCTTAATAGGTCAATGTAAGCCTTCTTATTAAATTATTTATTATTGTCTTTTGGTAGTGACAAATTTGGGGAGAGGAAAAATATTCCAAAACTTTCTGAAAATACAAAACGAGAATTAACTGTACAGTTACTAGAAATGTGTACCTTGGATATTATACAATTTGCAAACATACAAAATTTGTAGAAAAAGACATTTCTTTGAACCAATAGGCCTATAGAAGCCAAACCAGCACTCATATGGTCAGTGCTCTCTTGGCACATTAAAAATTGTTAAATTTAAAACTGTATTTACATGTTATATTAAAAAACAAAACAGTAATAGTCAATACTTCCAATTAAAATTCGTTCTTCAGCAGAACTGCACACTGTTTATAGTTATTTCTGCGCATGTGGAGTGTGCACTGAACAAACTGTGTGCTTCCTATCCTAAACATGTGACATTAGTAATATTCAATACTATTTAGGGCGGATAGTATGCACACTGGGATGCAGGGTTAGGCTCTAGAACAATCCAAGCAGATTTCAGGGCCGGGACTATCTGATAATGACTGTTTTTGTTTGAAAAGTTGAGTGAAATGCGTAAAGCTGCGCTACACACTTTATACACTCATTATTATAATCCCAATATGCGATTTTGTGCATGTTCGATGAGTGTGTGTAATTAGTGTTGTTCCCGCCCTCTACACACACACACACACACACACACACACACACACACACACACACAGAGAGAGAGAGAGAGAGAGACAGAACTCTTCTTCAGTCCGTCAGTGAGTTTGATCATCAGTGCGCGCGCAGCGAATCAAACACAGCTCGGACACGCGCGCGTCTACAAACACTGGATATATATATAAGCGATTATTTCAGCGTCATACTCGGATTCTTCCCTAAAGTTCATCGGCTTTGTGGATAAAATGTTTGCGTCCGTGGCTTTGCTGATATTAATTCAGAGTAAGTGCTTTTGTTCCATGTGATCTTCTTAAAGTCTCATGATCTCCTTTAGAGAATAAGATTAGACTGCTCTCAGTGTGTGTGTGTGTGTGTGTGTGTGTGTGTGTGTGTGTTACACGTCATGTATGTTGCTTTGCTAATATAAAGTGTAAATCATCTAAACACGTGTTGATTCCACCTGCTGATAAAGTTTTGGACTAAAACTAAAGCATGTTATTAATCAGATGAGTCTATGAGTGTTCATTCAGTGCCATGATGATATTACAGTAAATACACACAGTAATTTGTTTGTGGAGGTTTGGAGTAATAATCTTATTAAAAAGATTAGGCTATTAAAAAGTGAGTTTATATTTGAATTCTTAATGTTATTAAACTTAATTATTGAGATGTTGTGATTCAGCAGCTTTTTTTTAAATATTAATATCTAGATTATCCTCATAATTATTAGTGACATGATCAATATTACTAACTTGTTTATTACCAAGTTCCAGTATTTGTGATTGTTCTTCTGCCATGAGATGTTTTATAGATTCAAAAGTCATTGAAAACCTCAGAATGGACGGAAAGTCGAGTCCAGGGTGGAGAATTTGACCCTTACAGTAAAATACAACATTTACTCCAGTGTTTTGTCCTCATGCAAACACTGTGAAGATCTCTCATCTGACGGCGGTCTGTGTGGTCAGTCAGGGTTTGTGTGGTCAGTCACGGTTGTTTGTGGTCCGTGTGATGCTGAGCGTGTTTGTAAGGCTTCAGATGTGTTTCTGCATCTGTTGATTCTGGCCTGAGTTTACTGTGATTCTGCTCAACATGCTGCATCTCATGAGATCTCGGAGAACACAAGTGATGCCATCAGTCTGAGAAAGAGCTTTAACTGTGTGTGTGTGTGTGTGTGTGTTGTGTCTGTACCAGCTGTTCCAGGCAGAGTTACACACACACACACACACACACACACACACACACACACACACACACACACACACACAAACACACACACAGAGGCTCTTTGTTTCTTCAGAGTTTCTCGCTTGAGTGATCAACACAACAATCAGTCACCAAAGGGATCATTTTCCTATTTATCCTGTATTTATACACACAAACATTCACTCTTGAGTAGTTGTAGTTTTTGTAGTTGTGTGTTATTAAACCTGTTAAGAACATGCCTGCTTCATATTTCCCCCAAAATTACAAGAAATGGAGCTATTTTATATTCATTTACAAACATAACTATATATATATATATATATATATTTACACTACCGTTCAAAAGTTTGGGATCGGTAAGATTTTTAATGTCTTTAAAAGAAGTTTCGTCTGCTCACCAAGGCTGCATTTATTTACTTAAAAATACAGTAAAATCAGTAATATTGTGAAATATTATTACAATTTAAAATAACTGTTTTCTGTTTGAAAATATTTGAAAATGTAATTTATATCCAGTAATAAAAGCTGAATTTTCAGCATCATTACTCCAGTCTTCAGTGTCACATGATCCTTCAGAAATCATTCTAATATGCTGATCTGCTGCTCAAGAAACATTTAATGTGTACAATTGTACAGAATATTTGTGTACAATATTTTTTTTCAGGATTATTTGATGAATAGAAAGTTCAAAAGAACAGTGTTTATTTGAAATCTAATCTTTTGTAACATTATAAATGTCTTTACTGCCACTTTTGATTGATTTAATGCATCCTTGCTGAATAAAAGTATTCATTTCTTTAATTTCTTTTCAAAAAAATAAAAATAAAAATTCTTACTGACCCCAAACTTTTGAACGGTAGTGTATAATGCTACAGAAGCTTTGTATTTCAGATAAATGCTGTTCTTTTGAACTTTCTATTCATCAAGGAATCCTGAAAAAAAAAGTACACAACTGCTTTCAACATTGAAAATAATCATAAATGTTTATTGAGCAGCAAATCATCATATTAGAATGATTTCTGAAGGATCATGTGACACTGAAGACTGGAGTAATGATGCTGAAAATTCAGCTTTTCCAACACAGAAATAAATTACATTTTATATTATATTCCAATAGAAAACAGCTATTTTAAATTGTAATAATATTTCACAATATTACTGTTTTTACTGTATTTTTAATTAAATAAATGCAATCTTGGTGAGCAGAAAAAACTTCTTTAAAAAAAAAAAAAAAAAAAAAAAAAAAAAAATATATATATATATATATATATATATATATATATATATATATATATATATATATATATATATGAGATTAGCCTAAATATTTAGTAGTCAAATATTACATTTAATATTTATTAATTTAAGATTTTGTTTTATTGTATTTAAATTATGCAGATTTAAATGAAAAATCTCATATTAAAGTCTTACTGTAAAACTGCATTACAATAATAAACATCTAATGAGAAAAATCATGTTAAGTATAATAAATATTATTATTATATAATGTATCATGTAATATTCATATTAAATTAAAATGAGAATTTGGGGTTAAATGTATCATTATAAGTTGTCATTATAATTAATAATGTTGAACATGAAGTACCAAAAATCTCATTTTCTCCTCTAACTTCAAAATTGTCCGACATTGTTGTTTTACCTTTTTTTGTAAAGGCCGTTTGACCTAGTCTTTGACGTTCGCTTTGTAAACACTGGATCGGTACTTCCTTCTCCGTCACGCGTGATCTTTCCAACATGATTGCGTCATGCGTGGAGCATCACAGAGCAGTGCAAGACGAGCATTTGTGATTAAAAAGTATATAATTTTTTTTTTTTTTTTTTTTTAGAAAATGTCCGATGGTTTCTCTAGATAAGACTCTTATTCCTCGTCTGGGATCATGTAGAGCTCTTTGAAGCTGCACTGAAACTGACATTTGGACCTTCAACCCGCTGAACCCCAGTGAAGTCCACTATATGGAGAAAAATCCTGGAATGTTTTCCTCAAAAACCTTAATTTGACCTGAACATGGCTGGATGTGTGATCAGACGTTGTTGTTGAGCTGTTGGTGTGCTTAAGAGCTGTCAGACGCAGTAAAATCAGCGAGCGAGTGTGTTTATGTGCTGACTCAGGACAGCAGTGACAGGTGTGTGTGTGTGTGTGTGTGTGTGTGTGTGTGTGTGTGGGAGTGTGTATGAGGTTCTCACAGGGACATTTGCTGTCCGTTCATCTTATCTGACCGCAGCAGCTCCTGTGAGCGTCTATCAGACTGGACACAGTGTTTTCATGTGCGCTGATTCCCGTCACACACACAATGCTTCCCTCCGTCTCAACGGCCGTCAGATGATAAGACGGCAGGTACAAGGTCGAGCTTGGCACGGAGGCGGCGATAATATTGAGCTAAAGTCTCTCCTCACCGCAGAACTGTATTAAAGCAATATTTGACCAGAAATAATGATTCTGGCATCATTCACTTGTGACTTTCACATATGACTTTCTTTCTTCAGTGGAGCACAAAAGGAGACGTTCAGCAGGACGTTTGACAAGGAGCAGCATGAACGACCTGCTAAACATCTGCTTTTGTGCTTCACTGAAGAAAGAAAGTCATACGGATTTGGAACAACGAGTGAACATCACACACACACATATATATTTACAAACTTTTATGTTAGATGAAAATAATCGCGATTAATTGATTTGACCCCTATTATTTTTATTTTGAGAAGTACATTCTACCGTACAATATTAATGCATTTCTGTTCAAATTTCAAGTTAAGTGAAGCCAAACTTTTATTTTGTCAGGTTGTAGTGAGTTTCTGTGTGAATCTGACGACCGTTTTATAAATGTAAATGAAGTGAATGTGAGCGGATGATGATTGACAGCTGCTCATGAGCTTTGATAAGATGTTCCCGTTTTATGCTCCAGATCTGGAATAACACGGATATGGAGGAAAGTGAGCATTCCTTTAGCATGATCTAATGAAGACATGAGCGTTATGACACGCATGTGTTCGCCGTCTGCTGACAGAAGCTTTCCAGAAAAATCGCTGTTGTTAGTGCAAACTAAAACTGTTAAAAATCATTTGCATTAATCGAAATGAAGCTCAATTGAAGTATTAGAGGAAAAACTTGAAAATGAGAAATGGGAACTTGGTGACTAACTAAAATAAGGTTGAAGTACTAAAATTACTAAAACTGAAGTGTTGAAATGTCGTGATGACGTCAAATAATGAAACAACGGTGATAAATCAAGCGCTCTAATCACCCACAGTCCTGTTTTTAATGATTTTGTCTGTCAGGAAACAACAACTCCAAGTGTTTTGGATGCTCAGTTTCTGCAGGTCATTATCAGCTGTACTTTTACAAGGAATTGCACAAGGACACGGTCATTTATCTGCACTCGAAAAAACTCACTTTATTCAAACAATTCATTTCATTGTGATTTAACAATGTAGCAGCAATAATCTTTCGTGGTTCTTTCGGGAAAAGATTTGACTGGAGTCTTCATTCAGGTTTCAGTTGTTTACTGAAAGTTCTTGCACGGTCAAGAGTGACAAAATAACACACCTGCTTCGGAAATTAATGGGAACTTGACACAAAAATGCCATCAAATTGAATAAAAATGCTTCCAAAAACCAAGATATGGTGCAAAAAAGTCTCTGTATAAGTTCTTGTTTTTAATATCACACTAGCAAACTTGCTGTTTTCCCGAATATCAGCACAATTTTAAATGTGACTTTATATAACAGTTCAATAAACGATAAGTTAAAAGGCTGTTAGGTGACACGTCTATTTTGTCAATGAAAATAGTTCCAAGCATTAGACCCATTGCGTGTCTCCAAGCAACACAGTTTCAGTTTGAATCCGCGGTTTTGAATGAATCGTTCTAATGAATGACTCGACGATTCACTTCAGCTTTGTCCCTGAATGAATCAGCCATTTTGAGCAAATCGTTTGACTGAATGATTCAACGACTAGCTCGTTATGACAATGATTTGCCGCCACCTACTGGCGGTTTTAGTATCATTTTATTTTAGCTGAGGGACGAAGATTGAATGCTGTTTTTGTTTTCTGTCGTGATTGTAACGATAGTTCTGGTTAAAGAGATAGAAAGCATTAATAAATAGACTATTAAGAGCGAAATATGAGAACATTGTAAATATATTAGAGATAATGTAATTGCAGAAACAATTTTTGTCTGTCTTTTTTTCCTCTGATTTATATGAATGCAACATGGATCTTATAAAAGCATCGCGGCACAAAGTGAATGTGATATTGTGATCTGCTCTGGAAAGCTTTAGTCTCATCAGTCATGTCATCATGACCTTGATCTTTTGTGGGTCGTGGTCTGATAAGGGCCAGCGCTACGCTAATGGCACGTGGGCAGAAACAGGAAAGCCAACAATGGCCGTCATGTTATTCAGGAAGGGAAACACCTGCTTCCTTTTCCTGTAAGTAAATCAGAATCCGACTTTAGCCACAAACAGACAGGAGAACAGGAGCAGGACCTTTGGGTCTATTCAGTACAGAAGTCAGTGAAGAATGAGACCAGCTATGTTTAGAAATCTATATTGTGCATGTTCATCCCCCTGGGAGTCCGCAAACACTTTTCATAGAGCGCTATTCGCTGCTTTGAAACAATCTTTATTGTATAAAGCGCTATAGAAATACATGTAAAAAAAGATTCACTGCAATGATTCACTCTTCAGTTGCTATGTGGCATAGCAACATCAAAACCCACCCATGCCACCTCAGGAACCACATGGCATCACCCTAGCAACAACTCAGAACACATATATATCTATAATCTAGCAAACACCTTGAACAGTCTAGAAACTGCATAACAACATATCAAAGTCCACTCAAAACATTCTAGCATTTGCATAGGAACAACCAAGCAACTACTCAGAACACTATAGCAGCCGTAAATTAATGCTTTAGCAAACATCTAGAACACCCTAGCAACCACATAGCAACATATCAAAACACACTCCAAACGCCCTAGCAACTATTCAGAGCACTACTTAGAACCACCATAAATAAGTGCTCTAGCAAACACCTAGAACACCATAGTAAGCTCATAGCAACACCTTAATAACCACACTGAACACCATGGCAACTGTATACATACGCCCTAGCAAACACCTAAAACTCCCTAGCAACATATCCGAATCCACCTAGAACATCATAGCAACTGCATGGCAACATGTCAAAACCCACTAATACCACCTCAGGAAGCACAACCACTCTAGCAACTACATAGCAACACCCTAGCAACTGCATAGAAATACACTAGCAACTACTCGGAACACTATAGTAACCATATGTAAATGCCTTTGGAAAAACCTACCTTATTAACCTCATAGCAAGCAATACATTAAAAATTCCTTACAACTCCTTAACAACCACACAGAACACCATAGCAACTGTATAGATATACCCTAGAAAACACCTAGAGCTCCATAGAAACCACACAGCAACACATTAAAACATTCATAACATTCAGGATGTCAAACTAATTCAAACACCTATGACACCCTATCAACCTTATAGCAGCACACTAAAAATCACTTATAACACCTCAGCAACCACATAGCAACACCTTAGCGACCACACAGAAATCATAGCCACCCTAGCAACCACTCAGAACATCATAGCAACATATCAAAACCCACCCATACCACCTCAGGAACCATATAGCAACACCCTAGAAACTGCGTAACAATAGACAAAACACACTCATAATACCCTAGCAACAACATAGCAACACCCAAGCAACTGCTCGGAACACTATAGCAACCATATGTCTATGCCCTAGCAACCGCATAGCAACATATTAAAACCCACCCATATCACCTCAGGAACCACATAGCAACACCCTAGAAACTGCACAACAACACACAAAACACACTCATAACGGCCTAGCAACCGCATAGCAACACCCTAGTAATTACTCAGAACTCTATAACAGCCATATGTCAATGCCCTAGTAAACACCTACAACATCCTAGCAACTGCATAGCAACATATCATAACCCACCCATACCACCGTAGGAACCACATAGCAACACCCTAGAAACTGCATAACAATAGACAAAACACACTCATAACACCATAGCAACAGCATAGCAACACCTTAGTAACTACTCATAACACACTATAGCAACCATATGTCTATGCCCTAGCAACCGCATAGCAACATATCAAAACCCACCCATACCACCTCAGGAACCACATAGTAACACCCTAGAATCTGCATAACATTACACAAAACACACTCATAATGCCCTAGCAACTGCATAGCAACACCCTGGCAACTACTCAGAACACTATAGCAACAATATGTCAATGCCTTAGCAAACACCTACAACACCCTTGCAACCGCATAGCAACATATCAAAACCCACCCATACCAGGAACCACATAGCAACGCCTTAGCAACCACACAGAACATGTTTGCAACCTTATAGATATGCCTTAGCAAACACCACATAGCAACACACTAACAAACATTCATAACACCCTAGCAACCACTCAAACACATTAACGACCACACAGGTGCACTCTAGCAAACACCTAGAACTCCCTAGCAACCACATAGCAACACACTAATAAACATTCATAACATTCAGGAAGTCAAACTACCAATGATGGACTTATAACAACTGACACACCGCAAACTAGCTTATCATCTGAAAGTTAAACACAGCTGGTTTTTGGGGGAAAATATTTTTGATTCAGTATTTTGGAGACTGAGATTGTGGTGTTTTTGTTGTCTCAGTTTCAGGCGTCCCTGTCGTCCCCGTCACCGTCAC